>NC_041399.2:129803863-130092399 GCF_900747795.2 Erpetoichthys calabaricus
AACAAAGACCGGTGGCTTATTTTTTCTAAAAAAAAAAAAACTGGATCCAGTGGCCGCAGCACTTCCTCCGTGTCTTCGTGCTGTGGCTGCAACAACAGAAGCTGTATTAGCAAGCACGGATGTAGTTCTCATGAGCCCCCTAACAGTTAAAGTGCCTCACGCTGTACATTCTATCCTAGTACAAGCCAAAACTTCACATCTCAACTAGTTACGCAGTGGTCCAAGGGGACCGCCTGCTGGAAGCAAATGGAATTTCATCAAGCTTGAGTGCACAAGCAGCTGAACTCGTAGCACTCACTCGAGCATGTCAGCTGTCCGAAGGGAAGATCGTAACAATTTATACGGATTCCAGGTATGCTTTTGGAGTCTGCCATGATCATGGAGCACTATGGAAACTAAGGGGATTTAAGACCAGTACTGGCAAACCCATCCAACATCAGAAATTGATCGAATCCCTTTTAGAAGCTATAACCAAACCATCGAAGCTAGCGATTGTTAAATGTCAAGCTCACACAGGAAAACAGGATCCTGTTAGCAAAGGAAATGAATTAGCTGACCACTTTGCTAAAGAGGCTGCATATAATAACACACCAATTTCTTTATTCCAACAGAGAAATGACCAGGACCCTGATAATCAAATTATTTCTTTACAGAGTGCAGCCACGGATATCGAAAGGAGAAAATGGTCCAAAGAAGGGTCCCTCTCTGATGGAGTCTGGACTCATAAACACACTAACAAACCTTTTCTCCCAAAAGCCTCTTTCCCAGGAATGGCAAAAATCGCCCATGGCCTCGATCACGCAGGTAGAGATGCCATGGTTCGAGAGTTGAAAAACATTGGGAAGCTGTAGGTTTCTCTACATATGCAGAGCAATTTTGCAGACGCTGTGCAATATGTCAAAAGTTTAATGTGGGAAAAGGTACCCAGGTAAGTCCCGCCGTTACCCCTAATCCAATGGGTCCGTATGAACACCTCCAAATGGATTTCATTGAACTAACCCCGTCTAAAGGGTACCGATATTGCCTTGTGATTGTCGATGTGTTCTCCCGATGGGTAGAGGCTTTCCCTTCAAAACACAACGATGCCAAAACAGTAGCTAAAGCACTAATTAAAGAGATTATTCCAAGATGGGGTATCCCTCAAAAGTTACAAACAGATAATGGCACTCATTTTGTGAACTCCGTTATAAATGAATTAACCACCTGGCTCCAAATTAATGTGCACCATTATTGTAAATACCATCCCCAAAGCGGAGGCATCGTAGAACGATGCAATGGCACTTTAAAAGCTAAACTCGCAAAAATTTGTGAACAAACTAATTTATCATGGCCGGATGCACTACCCTTAGCTTTAATGGGACTAAGGGGACGGACACACCGACAACTGGGACTATCGCCGTTTGAGATTCTGACCGGACGTCCCATGCCCGTTGGCATGGTTGTAGGAAATGTGAATTTGCATACTGTGGACAATGATCTTCTCTCTAGTCTTACAGGTTTGCGAACCTCGTTGAAGGAAATCCACCAGCAGGTTAATCAAGCCTGGAGGACCAGCCCCCTTTCCAAGGATTTACCAATTCCCTTGGGCACCTGGATCTTGGTTCGAGATACTCGGAGGAAACACTGGCATCAGCCTAGGTGGAGAGGACCATTCCAAATTCTTCTATCCACACCACACGCCGTGAAAGTTGAAGGACTGCCTGCCTGGATTCACGCCTCACATTGCAAGAGATGGCACCCTTGATTGCTGTGCTACTATGCTTTTCTTTTCCCTTGTCTACTGCCCTGGTCACCTTGACTTTCCCGTTAGGAATTACCACATCAGTGCAGTTTGATTTCTGCTCTATTATCAACTGTGGGACTGGTCGACAAGCCCAGTGGACCGGGTCTGACAAATACGTGTGTATGAGGGGAAGTAACTGCGACAACTGGCAATGGGTTTTTGCTAACACTGGAACTGAGGACTGGGGTTATCAACCTTTTGAGGCCCAAAAATACGGTTTGAAAAATCGGTTTTCTATCATAAAAGGACATGCCTCTCATGAATGTGCTGACAACCATTGTAACCCCTTGATCATTACTTTGAAGAACCCCTCTTTACATGACTCAGGTATATATGTATTAGGGGCATATGTATCTAGAACAGACCCTTTAGGGAGATTTCTAATTAAGATTGACAATCCTGTTACTAACACCCCTCATTCTCTTGCACACACACCCATCTCCCCAACTTTTGGTTCAGATTTTTCTCCTGTTAAGATTATGAATATTTCCACCCTTTCATCCACTTTTTCAGTAGAAACTGGTTATGGGGATCAGAATAGATGGTTGCAGTGGGTTCTCTATTCAGCTAAGCAAGTTAATCGTTCTCATTGTTATGCGTGCGCTGCAGCCCGTCCCCATTTAGCTACAGTCCCTTTCCCATTATCTAACATTTCTGACCCTGTGGGGTTGCCCTGCCTTCTGTACTTATTCACTACTTCCAAGAAACCCCTCTCTGGTTCAAAGTGTTCTAATCTATCTATTCTTTTTCCCCCCACCCGTCACATGGCTACCCCTATGTTTCAAACTCACGAAGGAAATTATACATGTTTCAAATCTAATGGAACGACATGGGTAGGAGAATTACCATTTTCTTTCTGTTCTCAAACTTTTCAGGTTAACTTTTCTCTGAACACCGTTCTGTCTTCCTTTCTTCTCTCCCAAACCACTCCTAGATCAGATATTTGGTGGATGTGCTGTAGGTCCAAATTATTTGCCACCCTTCCCCCTAACTGGTCTGGTACCTGTGCTCCAATCCAATTAGTTATGCCTTTTAGACTTCTATCCTTACCTCCCTCTCACTCCCCATATTATTCCACACCTCCTTTTTATTTCCGACATACCCGCTCCCTTTTCCATATGCCTACTAATATCTCCTTACATGGCCCTGGAGTATACATAGATGCTATTGGAGTCCCTAGGGGTGTCCCAGACAGATTTAAAGCTAGGGATCAAGTTGCTGCCGGTTTTGAATCTATCATACCCCAAATTACTATTAATAAGAATGTAGACTGGATTAATTACCTTTATTATAACCAACAACGTTTCCTTAACTTCACCAAAGACGCTATTGAAGGCATACATGAACAGCTTGATCGTACTTCTCTGATGACTTGGCAAAATCGTCTAGCCTTGGACATGTTACTTGCGGAAAAGGGAGGTGTCTGTGCTATGTTTGGTGATGCTTGTTGTACATATATTCCAAATAATACCGCGCCAGATGGATCAATAACTCGTGCATTGGCAGGCCTCACTGCTCTCTCTAAAGAACTTTCCACTAATTCTGGCATTACAAATCCCTGGGATCAGTGGTTTGCATCCTCCTTCGGATCCTGGGGACAATGGATAAGATCTGTTTTCATTTCTTTGGTTGTGACATTTTGCCTCCTCCTCCTGGTTGGTTGTTGTATTATCCCTTTGTTTCGCTATATAATATCTAAGTACTTTACCGCCTCTATGGAAAGGGCATATATGCTACATGAGGAACGCATGTCTCGTATAGCTTCTTCCATTTTCTCCTCCCCATCCCCTTTCTCCCCTCCTTCCCCTTCATCAACCATTTCAAGATAGAATTATATTGCCCACATCATTTTGTTCAAAAAGGGAGGAGTGTAAAAACATAAAATGATGTAATTGAACAAAATGTATGTGTGTACAGAAAATAGGACAGAATGATGAAACTTGTTTGTGTTTTGCGTACGTGACAAAAAACATGTATACTTTCTGGAAGTTTTCTTTTGATGATGTGTGTGACAAGAAAATATACCTTTAGGGTAATGACTTTACAAAATTGGAAAAATACAATGAGTCAGGACGCTATTTTTATTGTTTACGTGGTCAACGATCAGGAGATTAGAAAGGTATAAAAGAGCAAGGACATCTGCGCTCGAGGCAGATGAAGCGCGGTGTCCTAGGACTGTGTTTCTCTGACATTTTACCCTTCTCTGGTATGTATTAATAAAAGGTTTTGACTAATTTTAATTTTCTTCTCTGTCTTCAGTCACAAAAGTGTCCACAGTAACACTGCAAAAACAGCCCAAACCAGAAAAGACGGCTGGCAAAAAGTGGCCGACAAATTAAATGCGTGTGCATTGTACTTACTGAAAGCAGCGTTTCATTTCCTATGTGTCAGATTAATTATTATTTAATATGTCATAATTCCAGATCAAACGTGAGCACAAGGAGAACACGGGAACAGGTTACAGTGAAGTACAAGAATATGCTTCAAACTGGTAAATATTGGTATATAACTATTTAAAGAATTGATGACATAAAGAATCATATATAATGTAAAGAACATTAATTTTAAAGCTAATACGAAGGCAGACAAGCAAAAAACAGGTGGAGGTCCACGCGGTCCAGACCTAACCCCTGCAGAAGAGTTGGCTCTCCAGCAAAATGCCCATCGCCCTGTTTCTGAGGGCATTCCAGGGGGAAGCTCCTCCTCAGAACCAGTGGCAGGATGCAGTGGTCACTTCATTTCAGGTAAAGGATGGTCATTGCATATATTTGTCATCAATGTGTGCCATAGGTATGTTCCATATAGCCTTCTTTTTTTGTTGGGTCAGTTGCAGGGAATGTCATATCCCTAGAACCTGTGTCTGACCAACGAGATATTGACGAAGGTCAAATATTTGATGAAGACACTGTGTCTGATTATTCATCAGGAGGAGAGATACATTTTCCAAATAATTTTGATCAAACTCCACTCTGATCAGTCCCATGTGCCCCAGTCACATTTGGAAATCCTGGTTAATGAGAATGTTAGGCTCATTGTGAGATTCTTCATGGAACTGTGGGTGTTTTTACCTGTGTATTACCTACCTGCAATGGCATGAAACGCCTCTTTTATTGTCTGAACACGCAGGTGTCCAGGAAACACTATGAAAACCTGAAGGAAATCTTTCAGAGCCAAACAGACTTTACGAATTGCCTGGCAAACTACACTTTTAGATTTTCCACATCGCCTACAGTATATAAGAAAAGTGCCGCTTGCAAAAAACCTCAAAGCAATGCATACTGTCTGTGTGGTTGTGAGAGCCCGACTTCGCCTAGTTTGACTTTGAATATAAGGTCCTAATAAATTTTTGAGGTACAATATTCCCCCTCGGCTAAAGCGGTATCTTTTGAAAAGAATTTCCTCCGGGAGCAATAAAGGATCTTGCCGATCGCGCAAACCCCTCTCTATATGAAATTCTCTTCTTATAATTTGCGTACCGATAGCAATTGGTCACTCATTCATGAACAGCAAAGTCATGACTGAATGAATTCCACGCATGGACACTGATTAAGTGTGTAAGCTAATCCTTGTTTACATAAAACAAACCTGCTCCGAGCAGGTTTGAGGATTAGGATGTGTTGCTATGACAACACTTCCAGCAAGAGTTTCGAAAAACCGACAGATCCAGGATCATGCCAAATCATCAACAATTACATCCAGCTAAACGAGTAATCCACGTACGAAAAATACCCCCCAGGATAATGTCTTGGCCGTATTGATTACTTTATAACCTGCAAACAGATGGACACTGTGGGACTAGGTATTGCCAAACTAGTTTACAGCTTGAGAAAGGAAGGAGTCCTTCATTGATTATTTAATGGCTTGGGTAGCAAACATACATAAACAGATCAAAAACTCTAAACAAACTATTTCATTATATTGACAGTCAGCCAATCAGCTGTGTGTAATGTCATGTTTCTCAATACCCTACGTTGAATTTTAAAATAAATATGGCTTGTCCAGCAGAAATAAAAAAACAAAACAGCAACAACAGTGACAAATGAAATCAAAGGAGACGTCAGAAGAAGAGATCAATTCATCTGAACGTCAGTGAAAGCATCACATGAATAATAGGGCACACTTCTTGACATTGCTGATTTTCTGTAAGATTTTTCTAAAGACTATATCCAGATACTAATATCAATCTTATTTTCTATTATTTCTAGTTCTCTGTGGTATTATTATTCATTTAATACATACTAAGTTGCTTTTAAATTTCCACACGTTGTCTTTATATATATAGTGATTGAAATAATAAACTGAAAATTAAGACACCTGTATGAGGGGCAAACCCATTACCTGTTCATTGTGTTTTTCAAGGCTAAGAGGTCACTCCTTGAAAGAAAAAACAACTGCAGGACATATTGTTTGGTTGGTAAGTGGCATAACCAAAACAGTTGCGCTTTTAATTGTGCCACAATGACACCTGTATGTTTGTCAGTGTCATTGATGGTATAGAATATTGTGAGATGCATTAAGGCTCCATTGTCTATTTAAGGATATCTATGTGTGAATGTGGGAGGGTCCTAAGTATAATATTGAAGGGTGCCTGACAATTAGGCTTTCACCTGAGTGGAAACAAAGTGGAACTCATTGTGACACCATTTACAACTACACCTGGTAGGAAGGTCTGGATAAGGGCCAATTTAGAATCGCCAATCCACCTAACCGCCATGTCTTTGGACTGTGAGAGGAAACCGGAGTGCCCGGAGGAAACCCACGCACACACGGGGAGAACATGCAAACTCCACGCAGGGAGGACCCGGGAAGCGAACCCGGGTCTCCTAACTGCGAGGCAGCAGCGCTACCACTGTGCCACCGTACCGCCCAGAGTAGGATTTTATAATAATAAATTACAAAGAATGTACACTAAAGTATAATGGTAGGGTATTCAAAGGCAGGGGAGTTGCTATTCCTAGAGACATTAACAAGCCAGATGACTCCACGTGTAATGTAAAATCCACACAGAATGCATGTCAGTGGTGGTGGAAACAGAGCTGCGGAAAAAAAATCAGGAGTGGTCTTCCTTAGACATTCTCTTATACTCAGATATGGGGATAGATATTTGAGGAGTTAACCACAACACAATGATTATATTTTTATATTATGTACATTAAAGAACAATCAATAACAAACCATATCATATTAATAATACACTGAAAAATTATTACAAAAGTAAAGTTAAATAAATCAGACTCTGCAGCAAGATGAATAAAAGGTAAAGTACCACTTCCTGTTAACGGAAATGCCTAAAAGTTGACAGAAATCTACATTTTGTACCTAATACTTGTATGCAAAGTTTGGTTGACCTAAGTGAAAGCATACTCAAGCTACATACACACCCACACACACACAGACATAATTTCAAAAATGGTATTTTTGGACTCAGGGAGGTCTTAAAAGTCGAGATTCATCAAAATCTTGAAATGGAATTTTTGGAGGATTCCAATACTTACCCTATACTTCGATTATGAGAAAGTCAGGGAGGTCTAAAATGTCAAAATTCATCAAAATATCGACATCAAATTTATGGACGATTATAGTACTTTCCCTATACTTTGTATATGATTAAGTAAAAAGAGGAACTAAGCAGATGATGTTGTGTCCACTACTGAATGTCAGTTCTGCACAGGAAACAATTAATGCTACACTGCTCAGAAGATGGAGATTATATAAGCCAGTTAGAAAATGGGAGATGCAGGTTACAGAATTAGCCCATATAAATGTTAGTGGTTACAGTATACCTGTCCAAAATAAACCTGAATGTAAAACTAACTGGTCAGAAAATAATATAAAGACGACAAAAGAAAAGTCTCTGGGATGGTATAAATTCTCTGTTAGGATTGGAGGAATAGGTTTAGAAAATGGGAGATGCAGGTTACAGAATTAGCCCATATAAATGTTAGTGGTTGCAGTATACCTGTCCAAAATAAACCTGAATATAAAACTAACTGGTCAGAAAATAATATAAAGACGACAAAAGAGAAGTCTTTTGGATGGTATAAATTCTCTGTTAGGATTGGAGGAATAGGTTTAGGAGTAGTTAACACTAATGACACAGAACAAATATATAGCAGACCTTTCAAGTAAACAGATGTAGTTGGTTGAAACACAATCTACATGGGCTCCTGTAATTGGCAAAGTAACAAATTCTAGTATAAATCTTATAAGGAAAAACACGGAAGCTCTGCTACATTTGTCAGCTATAATAAAAGAACAGGACCAATGGACAGAATGAAGTTGTCTAATATAGCATGTTGCCTAAGCACTGCAATATCTAAACTGGAAGATACATATGATGAGCAAACAACCTGGTCACTGGGCCGACCAGTTGAATGTGTCATAGGAGTATTGAGTGAAACCCATTGCCTTTATATGTTAGATAAAGGGTAAGGATGAAAGCTGTATACCAGTGATGCAACTGGGCTCCACAGAGGGACAAAAAAACACTTGGTGCCCAATGGAAGTACTGCCAGTACATACTGGTAAGAGATAGTGGCAGTCACAGTTACAACATGGGTGGATAAACAGCCAAGGTGACCTAGTTGATCGTCAAATGTGTGAGAACTGCCCACAAGGGTTGGTTTGTGAACACAGTTTTATACATGAATATGCTTACACACATGTGGGGAAAGGAGATTATCATTGAAATGTGTTAAATATTACATTTCAAATTTTTTAAATAAATTGCACAGCTGCATATGTGTTAAAAAATGGTCTGATGGTATGGTCAAACTTACAGGTAGACAGCGGACCGGGGTGTTCTGCAGGAACAATATAAACAGGTTTACAGATATTGAGGAATAGGAAGTGACATCATCCAGTAAAACTGCCCTGCCCTGGTAGTGTATGACATGGAAGTTATACAGTTAAATGGTATTGGTGGGGAAGATCGAATATACCTATTATTCCAGTCAGTAGGGGGATAGATTTACTGATCAATGAACTGAATTAGCTAATAAATTTTGGAATACAGTTTTGAAACTAGGACCCAATAAACAAATCAATATCCTGCTAAAACAGGTAGGACTGCACCACTACTATTGAAACGCACTGCAAATAAGACAAGACACTCTAAAAGTATTCATCTTGGAAGATATTTAATACAGAAAGATAGATTAAAACCTAAATATTTTACACTATCTGATTTAAAATAAGGACGGAGAGTCCTCCTGATGGGTGTAATTTTTAGTGGTAACCTGCTGGATGTGATGATATTGGGTACCCCAGACAGGTTGTCCCAATATATTCTGGCCAGAACTGGTGACAGATGGATCTCTTTTCTGGATAAATAAGTAATGCATAGGAATAGACAGAATGTTAAGATCTAATTTTCACCTAATATACAGTATATTAGTTACTTGAACAAAGTAATAAACTAATAAGGAGACAAAGAAAGGGGCAGGGTGCTTGTGAAGTTAATGTGAGACAGTAGTGGCCAACTCATTCATCATACTGACAGCCAGCTAATCAGGTGTGTGCAACATCATGAGTCTCAAAACCCCTCATGGAATTTTAAAATAAATATGGTTTTCTTGATGGAAAAAAAAATTAAACAGTGACAACAGAAACAGCAAAAGAAAATCAAAGGTGACGTCAGAAGAAGAGACCAATTCATCTGAACGTCAGTGAAATCGTCCCATGAATAACTCCAATCGCTAAATCGTTGTCACTGAGGGCGTACTCCTTGACGTTGCTGATTTTCTATAAGCTTATTCTAAAGACTATATACTGTATATCAAGATATATATTTTTATTAATTATTTTCTATTATTTCTTGTTCTATTTGGTATTATTATTAATTTAATAAATACCATGTTGCTTTTAAATTTCTATACTTTGTCTTTAAATCTAAGTGATTGAAATAATAAACTGAAAATTAAGACACCTGTATTGGGGGCAGCCACATTACCTGCCCATAGGGCTTATCAAGGCTAAGAGTTTGCTCCTTGAAAAAAAAGACAACTGTGGTAAAAGCAGAGCATATTGTTTTCGTTGGTAAGTGGCATAACCAAAAGAGTTGTTCTTTTAATTGTGTCATGATGACACCAGTATATTTGTTAGTGCCAGCGATAGTAAGTTCTTAACTAGAGACTCCTATGGAATATTATGACATATATTAAGGCTCCATTGTCTATTTAAGGATATTTACATAATTAAAAACTCCTACAGAATAATGTGAGACGTTGTGAAGATACAATTCCCTTCACAACAATGTAGCGGTATATTTGCCCTCTCCAGCTTTTTGCAGAGCAGTTTATAGTTCCTCACAGAGGTGTCCTGATGAGCATAATTAACTGTGCCCTGTCCGTCGTCAGTAATATAAAAAACATTTTGAGAAATAGCACTTACCTGCATCTTTTCAGGTGAACATGAAGGGGTGTAGGACAATGTCACCAGCCACTAGGGGGCTCATGTATAAACGGTGCGTACGCACAGAAATGTTGCGTACAAACATTTCCATGCTCAAATCACGATGTATAATACCTAAACTTGGCGTAAAGCCACGCACATTTCCACGGCACCTCATGCCCTGGCGCACGCAAGTTCTCCGGTCAGTTTTGCAGACTGGCAGCACCCAGCGTCAAAGCAGTGCTACTGTTCCTGTGTGGTTACCCTTTCTTTCTTAGATCCACATTCCTGACGCGGCTTTATAAATACACTGAAACTAACTACATATTGTTTGTTAGTGTAATGCATCTGATTGTAATTAACCTATAATGATATAATGGTCCAGGGAATAACCATAGTATTCCAAATACCATAACTGCTTTAGCATTGCTACTCTCACTGCACCTTCTTTTTCTTCTTTCAGCTGCTCCCATTAAGGGTTGCCACAGTGGATCATCTTTTTCTATATTACTCTCACTGCACCACTCAGAGTATTTATATCACTGTATCTGAGTTTGGAATCACAGCAGCAGTTGATCGGAAAGAGAATTATTGGTTTACAGCATCAATCACACGCTGCCTCAGCCACGGCAAAACGCTTCAGAGCATTTCCTGTACGGATCTTGCAGTTCAGAAACAGTTTCATCCCAAGAACTTTAAACACACTCAATCAGTCCATCAAGTGCTCCTTGTAGAAATGTTTGTGCTTATAAGTACAATTACCTCACTGTAAACTTGCACTACAGTTATAATATTGCACAACCTGCGCCACTTTATAAAGCGCGTATTTATATATGATGACGATATCATTTTTAGATGAAATGCAGCAAAATATGTTGATTATATTATACAGATAAAACTTTAAGTTCATTTAAATAATCTATATTGTTAATAATTAAACATGTAAGGACACGGTGCCGCAGCGCTAACTAGTTCACGGATTGTTCCTGCCTAGCACTGTATTCTTGCTGGGCTGGCGCGACACTGGAAGGATAGATGGATAGAATAATTAAACACGTACTACAAAGATATTTTAGTGTTCCTTAAACATTTTGAAGAATCGTCGTTCTAAGCTTACAGATGGCTTAACGTCTATTACAGAGGTGATTGTGTGGCGATTGGGTATTTGGAGAAAGAAAAGTAAGGACAAGAATTGGGGGTTAGTACGTTTGAAAGAGACAGTACTGCTACAATAAAGTATTTAGTCGAAGGTTGCACACGGTGCAGCAAGCATCTTGCGTGAGACATGTACAATCAATGCGCCACCGTGTTCCCATGTTTAATAACATGCTTTAACTCCTATCATCATGAAAATGATATCACGTGTACATCTCAATATTTTAATTATTCAGAGAGCTGTAATATTACGAATGTAATGGATTCTGTGTCCTGTCGGAGAAAGAGGCAGCCCAGAAGCACATAGTGATTCACACACATAGAGCACATAGAAGATGAAATACAAACAAAGCATTTAACGTGCTACTTTAGTTACGATAGGATTTGAGAAACTACTAAATTAAACAATTTTAAGATGAAGTTTATGATGTTCTACTTTAATGACAAAATAAACTACGTGATTAAAGTGGGAATTCCAAGATTAAAGTTGACATTTTGAGCTTTTTTCCCACTGTTTGCCTATTTTTTTTTCTCTGTACCTTAATAAGCTTTCATATGACACTCAGATGGTGGGCTACGACTCGCCTGTTCACTGCGACTTTGATATCTGACAACTTCTTTTTTATTTCGGGCACTGTGCGACTTTGTGAAGTTGAGCTTTCGAGTTTCTCCGACACTCTATGTCACTCGATCAACTTCCTTTTGTTGATTATATCACTGTTTAAACCAATGTATAGTAAGTTTTTCCTTGCCTCCACATTGTATTCGCTGAAATTCTTCTATTTTCCCCCATGCTTTTCCCATTGTCTTTTCACAGAACGCTGAGCTTAAGGGCTATATTTATATTGATTTGCATATTCAAAGAGGCGTAATTCTGGGAGGAGTTGGGGTGGGGCAGCAGGCGCGTGCACGTGCGTTACTTTTCACGCTGATCGGGATTTATGTAGCGGAAGAACGTGGAAGTTGGTGAACGCACAGATTTATGCATCTGGATTTTTCTGTGCATACACACATTCCCGCTTTTGTGCTTACGCCATGTTATAGTGTGAGTTCCACGCACGGCGTTATACATGAGGCTCCAGGTGACACGTTTTAGGAGGATTTTAAATAGCACTGTTGGTGTCTCTCCTCAAAGGGCCCTCTGGGAGTTATATCGGCCACCACTTGTCTGTTTCTTCTACAGGCGCTTGCTTCCTGCCGTGGGTATGGAATTGGCAAGATAGGGAAGTGCAATAACGTTTTAAAAACTGCACTTTTAAACTTTTTGCTGCTTTTGTTGCCAGCTGAGGAGATACAGTTGATCGAGCATAGAAAGCCTTGTGCAGGAGTTGGGAAGTGTACGTGAGCGTGAACTAGTGGTTAACTCCCAGGTTTAAAGGGGCATGGGACACATGACAAGAGAATTGGTGTCCAGGTCCCTTGTCAGCTGATTGCTACAGTAACTTATAAAAGCCTATCAGGAAAGCAGCAGGGGGACAAGAAAGGATAAGCTGGGTGAAAGGTAGAACATCCAGGGTTGCTTGGGACCATGAGCCTGCTAGCGATTGAGTGTGCTGGGAGTGAAGCGCCCAGATGGAACAATAATTGGGAGGGTGTAATTTTCACAGTGATTTTTTTTTTTGTTGCTTGAGATATTTATTGTGCATTTTAGTACATTTTAGAAGTCACTGGATTTTTTTTAACCTTCCTGCTGCATGCACTTTTAGGGACTGTTTTAGCCAATTATTGCACAGTAAATTGCACCTTTTTGTCAAATTGCACCTCTGTATCTGCATCTCTTACTGTCCCACTGGCCTCTGTCCCTTTATCAATATTATCTATTATATTGTGACTGACAATTAGGCTTTCTGCATCTGATACTACAAATACGATTGTTTTATGTGTTAAAATTCCCACACCTCTAGTTTTCTTTGTATTGCTGCAGTGAAATATTTGGCCAATCCAATCTCTTTGCAACCAAAACTGGTCCTTACTTATTAAGTGAGTTTCCTGTAAAAATACTACCTTGGCATTTAGACCTGTTAGGTGAGGAAAATACTTTTTTCTGTTTAAATCGTGATTGAGACCTTTGGTCAAATAGACATTTGAGGACATTTTGTAATCTTAAGTAAAGGTAGTACATTGTTTCATACAATAACTTTAACCTAGACATCATATTATTGCCAGGTATTATGGCTGAGAAGCCAATAATTACGTTGGCACTTAGAATTGTTGGGATAAAAAGGATAAATAAAAAGTAACTTTCTCACCGTCTTCCACCCTCGCCCGATTTGCCTCCTCAAGTTAGGCTTCACCAAAATTCACAAAATCCCAGTCCTCTAAAATGACCAGAGTCAGAGCATGGAGTGCAATTATGAACAATGCTGCACATCTTCTCTCTGCCACACTAACACCGAGTACTTTCAACCAACAAATCATTCAGCAGAAGTGTGTCAAGAAACACTAATGGGACTCCTTTATACCAACAGCAAAACGTCTGCATAATGAATCACTGTGACTGTGACAGCCAAGTCAAACTTTTTCTTTCTTTTTAATTTTCTGGCTTTATAGTCATTCTGTTGTGTGTTCAGAGCAAAGTTTGTGTGTATAGTGTGTATATTTGTTTTTTTATTTCCTTATCTACCTATTTATGTATTTATTTATTTAAAGAGCTTCTGTAAAAGGCCATATTTCCCCCTAGGGACAAATATAGTATTATCTATCTATCTATAGGCAAACACATATAAACACAGAGCAGAATGATGCCCAAAGTCATGTATGTACCATGTATGTGTTTGGGCAAGACCAAATATTCAGAATACTAAACCATAGTCCAAACTACTGCTCTTTTGGAGTAATATCAAGCTCTGATTATAACCATCTAGATATTTTGTTCAGTCCTACTTATTATGCACAGTTGTTAGATAATAAAGAGATGGAGAAATAAAGGGTAGCATGTCATTTAATGTGTGCTCGAGTATTGTGCCATTTGTATTCTCATCTGAAAAAACTATTTAGGGTTATACTGTTTTGTACCTAATGTGTCCCTGCTCTGGTAATATGGAATTAACCTTATAGTGTTTAAATTCTTTGGATACTTTTGCCTGTTCGAGAAATCTATGTCTACCTAATGGACAATAAAACTATATGTTGTATTTTATTTTGTCAACATCTTGTTAAATTATGAGTTCAGGTGAAATATCTGCACTGGCTGCCCATACAAATTAACCAATATTGTACCTTACTAGAGGTGTCTTTCAACTCAAAAATGGTTTCCTAGAGTAACATGCCAGAAGATGATTTTGTATCTGCTGGTGTGTGCAGTTGGTTAGTATGACTGAAGTTCAGAATGCTCAAGATATACAACAAATTAATCTGTGTTAATGTTATTTATGCAAACAGTCTTGTTCTGAAAATAAATTATGAGGTTTGCTAGGATAATATAGTCATTAGCTGCACAGAACTATTTACACCTTCATAGTATTAGCAGATCAAACTATTTTGTTTTAATTTGCAGACAGAAATGTAATTTCACCGATATCCTCAATTGAGTCTTTTTAGTTGATTTAATTTTCTTACCAAAATAGATCTAGAAAAGCAGATTTCTCCAGCATACATGATATGAGCCTATATAAATAAAATATTTAGAAGTATAAAATGTTAGCCCCAATTTTTCCCTTTGGAAGAAGCCATCTTTAAGATTCAACTAATTCAACGACCTCATGTAGAAACTTCTCCAAATCCTGTAACTGTTCCATTATATGTCTGCTCTTTGGTTCTTCAGCTGGGAACTTGCTTTTATGTTGCTGTGGTAAAGAGTAATACTTATAATTAACTTCCATTACATACAGTGACTATCCATATACTATATTTATGGCTATGCTACAATATATAATATGTAATAAAGAAATGTATTTTTTTAATATGGTCTGTTATAACATGCCATAGATGACCTTGACCAGCTTCTAGATTGACTGCTTTAATTTTTTTTTTATACATTACATCATTTGAAGAAACTACATACTATCTCTTAGAAAAGTGGTTCTCAAATTGGGAAATTTTAGAGAGCTTGACAACATGCAACACCTTTGTAAAAGTATATTGTAGAAGGATATAACACAACACAGTATGTAGCAGTATAGCACCTTTTCGGAAGCTTTTTTTTCTGACAGCCTATAGATGGAGGTGTTAAATTTATTGTAGACATAGTAGCTTCCTCAAATTCACACCCTTGCTAATTTTCAGAATAATCTCACAACTATGATGTAATATCTCATAGCTACAAGATAAGATCTCATAATCTCATAATCTAAGCAGATCTAATCTCATAATTACAAGATTTTATCTTGTGATTATCAAATACTAAGTCATAATTACAAAAAAGCACTCCCCAGTAGTTTTTTTTTGGTGAACGCTTTTCCATAATATGCTTAGTATAAAGATGAAAAAGTAGTTTATACACATAAAACAACCAATCATCTTTAAGTGAAGTATTTATTAGCACACTGGGTAAAAGTCATAAATTACCATGTCAGAGGTCTGTGCAAGATGATGAAGGGGTGCACTTTATGTGTGAGTACTGTCTTGCTGTGACATCCCTACAATCCTTATTGATAGGCCACACAATCTCTACTGTTAGCATTTTATCAAGAAGTATGTAATGTATAGATGACACTTTGCTTTGGTCTTTGTGTTTTTCACTTGTGTGGGATATGTTTATTTTGACATTTTATTTTTTGAGTTGGTCTCGTCCGTTACGGGAGATGGACGTCTGAAGCAGAGCTCCATTAACAGCGTCTTTATTTTTTCTCCTATTTCTTATTAGCCCAAGGTATACTGTATTTACCCAACACGAGGAGTTTCTACTACAGTATATAAACATGAGTAACAAGAAAGGGGGTCAGAAAGAAATGGAAAAGAAACCTAAGGCTACATCCAAGTCTAGACAGGCATCAAGTCCAAGTGCAAGGTACGGCCTTTCAAAAACTGATGTGGAACAGGCAGGAGAAAGCACAGACTTCCCAGGACCCTGCTCCACTCCGTCATCTCCGGTCAAGAACGAAAATGGGAGCAAAGGTGCAAGTGATGAAGGTCACGATAGCTTGCCGATTCCAGAAGAAACCTGAAACTGGAGATGGCCTTGCAGTATACACTTTCATCTACTCCTCGCGGGCTAGAAGCATCGGCTGTAATAGGGATTGCCACTTCACCCACGGAGCACGAAAGCTGAAACGATCTGTCCGAACTGAAGGTAATGATCACAACAGTGGCCATGGCCATAAATGAGCTCAAGAAAGACATTCAGAAAAATATAAAGAAAGAAAGCGAAAAGACAAATGAGAAGCTGCGGCTGGAGCTGCAAGAGCTGTGGCAGGATAATAAAGACCTGGAAAATGTATATATAATCGCTTTGATGCAGCCTTTAAAGGTATGCTGGGGAAAATTGAGAAAAACATTCAGGAAAATGCGTCCAAACTGAGAGCACTTGCCAATCAGCTGGAAGACGTTAAGCAGATATTCACGACTCGAATTTAAACAGCTGAACATTTGGCATCTACTGCCGATGGAAAAGCTACAGCTGTGAATTCCCAATGCAAAAAACTCAGAAACAGACTTGCGGCTCTGGAAGATGGATGCAGAAGGAATAATATTAGAATCAAAGGTCTACCTGAGAATCGTGAAAGTCCAAACCCAGTGAAAATCATAGCTGAACTATTCTCAAAAATAATTGGAGAGGACTTTAAATCAGATACCGAAATAGCGGCAGCTTATCACATACATGGATCAAATACCTCTAAACCTTGGACTCTAATTGTTCGCTTCAAGAGATTACAATTTAAGCTTAATGTAATGTCACTTCTCAAACAGAAACAACAGATTATATTTGAAAATAACCACATTCGTATTTCCCTGATTTCTCACCCCCAACAGCTGCTAAAAGTGCCGCTTTTTACAACATTAAACAGCGGTTACGGAAAGCCGATATCAGATACAGTCTCTTGTATCCTGCCAAACTGAAAGTGGATGTTCAAGACAAATATTACATCTTCTCCACCACGGAGGAAGCAGAAAAGGGGTTAAGAAAGCTGATCCCGACAATTTTTTGAAATACGATAATGAGTTGCATCCTGTCATGGCATGGCAAGAAGATATTACCTGCTGTCAGATCCGCTTGCAATGATATGGGTACCATAATTATACATCCTTTTTTCATCTCGGCCACTTTCTGTTTATGCATATGTGTGGAAGAAATTAAAGTAGTTTGGTTTTTTTTATTGTTATTGTTATTATTGCATTAGGGTTTACTATGCTTATCCAGGGCCACTTTTTAACACCATTCCCTAGGTTTACTATCTTAATATTTCATGACTGTTGAAGATTATATTTTATGCATATAGTATTTAGACTTTATCGGCAATAGATATCTCTACTTTTTAAACCCTGCCACTGCTGGGGGGCTTGTTTTGTTTTGGACGTGCTCTGTCTGTAGGTATGTCAGAGGTCTGGGACTTTGTGAAGTGGGGTCCAGCCTCACTTGGGGAGGCAAAATGGGGGGAATAAGGGGGCGGGGAAGAGAGCAAGCTATTTCTAATCTATCCTTTTAATCCATATAATTATAATTACCAACGTAACAATAGGCTGCATGGCAATAACTTGTGGGAAAATTGGAAATTAAGGTTAAAGCTGTCTCACTTCCAGTTAAGACTACAAAATAACATCAAAAAGTCAGAATCAATGTCTCCATGATGGACAGTTAACTTTCTGAGCTGGAATGTTAAAGGCCTGAATCACGAATTAAAGAGAAAGAAAGTATTCTGTCACCTAACAGGTATAAACACTAAAATTATAATTTTTACAAGAGACCCACTTACTAAGCAAGGATCAGTTCCGGCTGCAAAAAGACTGGACTGGCCAAATGTTCCATTCCAGCTTTACAAAGAAAACTAGAGGTGTAGGAAGTCTCATACATAGAACAGTCTCCTGAAGGGAGATATGTGATTGTCATGGGCAATTTATTTAACTGTAAAGTGATTTCGATAAATGTTTATGCACCCAATGCTGATGATAGGGAATTCATGCAAAATGTATTTACATCCATTCCCAATGTGAACACTCATAAAATTATAATGGCTGGGGACTTTAATTGTGTTTTAAATACACTCTTAGATAGGTCTCTTGTCACAGGGGTGATGACCACTAACACTGCAAAGACAATTACACCGTTTTCAACTAACCACAACTTATCAGACCCCTGGAGGTTTCTAAACACAAACTCAAGAACATATTCATTCTACTCACCAGTGCATCATTGCTACTCAAGAATTGATTATTTCTTTATAGATAATAATTTCTTGCCTACGATTAAATCTTGCAAGTACGACGCTATTGTTATTTCCGACCATGCCCTTCTGATCTTGGAACTAAAATCATTATGCCCCACATACTCATCTTGCAGTTGGCGTCTTAACCCACTTCTATTAGCAGACAAGAACTGTACAGAATTTATATCAAAACAAATCACTTTCTTGAGACAAATACATCCTCAGAGGTCTCTGCAGGAATACTCTGGGAAACTCTAAAGACCTTCTTAAGAGGACAGATTATTTCATATCTTTCCTACAGAAATAAATTAGAAACCAAGAAGGTATCAGAGCTAACCAGCGAAATTACTAGAATAGACCAAGAACATGCCAGGTGTCCAAGTGAGGCTCTTCATAGCAAAAAGGCAGGCTCTGCATTCAGAGTTCAACCTCTTAACAACTAAAGAAACTGAACAACTCATTTTTACATGAAGACATCATTACTATGAATACGGAGAGAAAGCTAATAAGCTTTTAGCTCAACAAATCTACAAGCAAGTAGTTCGGAATGGAATTCCAGCAATCACCAATGCGAACGGAGATAAAATCATTGACCATAAAAATATAATGCACACATTTAGAAACTACAATAATATTCTACTGAGTTTAAAGAAGACAACACACAATCTAGTGCATTTCTGGATGCATTACAGATCGGATTCAATCCTTTTATCGGTTTGGCTGGCCCAGCACTATCTTAGCTATGGAATGGTCAATTGGGGGAGGCAGCTTTATGGCTGAGGTTTACAGGACTCTAAACAAATCCAAATCATATTATGTGATATCATCTCCTGTTAAATTCTGCTCTGTATTTGTAATATTTTTATTTTACTATTATATTATATTGAGGATTACTTGTGTTTTGTTCTGTGTATTGTATTGTATTTACCCCCTTCTTTTTGACACCCACTGCACTCCCAACCTACATGGCAAGGGGTCTCTTTTTGAACTAACTTTCCCAAGGTTTCTTCCATTTTTTTCCCTACTAGAGTTTTTTTTGAGAGTATTTCCTTGTCTTTTCAGAGAGTCAAGGCTGGGGGACTGTCAAAAGGCAGGGCCTGTTAAAGTCCATTGTGGCACTTCTTGTGTGATTTTGGGCTATACAAAAAAAAAATCGTATTGTATTGTATTGTATTGTCCCAATACTTTTGGTAATATGGACTATATATTACTATATATTTTAAATCTAGCTTCCAAGTAATTTTTACCCAATACATTTATAATTTCAAGATTCATTTCTATGTAGCCACATTTTAGGTTGTTGAAGGAACTGTAGCAATTTTTGCAAGACTGCAGCTACAAAATTGAACTGTTCAAGGAAAGTGAAAACATCATCTTGTGTTTATCATTATGATACAGTATTATAAGTTGGTTTTTTTTTTAACTTTGCTGACTCACTGTAGCACTACATATATGGAAACTAGGTGATTGCTTGAGCAAGGACAATCAAATGTCCCATATTAAACTATTATATATGAGCCATTAGAATCTTGATGGCAAAATATGTCATATTACCAAGATCTTTTCAATCATGTTTAATGGGTGAGAAATGTGTCACTCCCAGCTCAGGCCACCTACAATGGACTTTATGGCACTGGGAGCAGTGAAGCATGTTAAAGTGACCAAAATTGTCTGGCTGCAAATACAAAGAAAGGAACTTGTTTAAAGAGCAGATACTCCAAAAACACAAAAGTAGCTTATGGAGAATGCAGCTTCCTAATGCTTAGAGTTCAATGCTAGAGGACAGCTATAATTAGTGGCTGAAGTCTCCACAGTTTGTTTATTATTATGTATTGTTTACCTTGTAATGCCTATGTTGCGAATTTCAAGAGGTAGCACGATTGTGTTTTCCCTACAGAGTCAGAATGAAATGCACTGGAGCTTGCATTACGACAGGTTAAAGCAGGGTCATTTACTTACTTATAATGCACATGCATAATGACAACATTAAAACATTAATTATAAGGTAACAGACTTATAGAATTTTACCCACTGCAGTGCACTGACATCAATACCTTGCCCTTAAGAAGAGTGGCTGTAGATTAACTGGATAAAAGAAGGTTCTGCTAGCAAAGCAGGCTGATCAGCATGCGATTATAATATCAGTCTTGTGGCTGATGCAGCATTAAAATGATACATTTCAACAGCATGACTGTAATTGCATCATAGGTCTTAGATACGGTAAATACATATTTTATTGCTTTTGCAAATCTGTAGGTGTGTTTTGTCATTTTCTATGACAGTGGCATAAAAAAGTATTCCCCTTCCAGATTCCCTTTATTATTATACATTTTTGACACTGAAAATTTTCAATTCTTCAAACAAAATCAAATATTTGATAAAGGGCAACTGAGTGAAGAAATAACACATTTAAAAATATTCATTGTATCTAAGTAAGGTTTTAAAAAAGCAAATGTCACAATGTGAAAATTCAACCCAATTAAAGACATTGTTAGAATCCTCTGAATAACATGACCAGACTTGGCTAAAGCCACCCCTTCTCAATATAAACCTCACTTACCTATATTCAGAGTTAAGTTTCCAGCAGAAAGATTCAACATGCATGTAATAAAATAAACAAAAGGTACTTCTGAAGAGATCAAGACAGAAGATATTGAAATCGATCAGCCTAGAAAGAGCCTAGAAAGATATTTCTGAAGAGATCATGACAAGAAATTATTGTTAACTATCAGCCTTGAAAGGGTAGACTTGAAAGAGCCATTTCTTAGGTTCTGTGATGCCAATGAACTACAGTGAGAGACAACATAGTCTTAATAAAGAAAACACTAAAAACAATAGGCAGGAACGGATGGACAGACAAAATTACTACGAGTAAAAATAACCAAAACTAAGATCCTAAAAAAATCCATATAACAGCATTCACTTGAACCAGAAATGATCAGTATTCACAAATCCACAATCAGAAAGACACAGAACAAAAATAACCTTCAATTTGGAAATCGCCACTAAATCTCTCATTTGCCAGGAAAGCAAATGGAAAATCCTCAAACCCTTAAGAAGAATGTTTTAGGGATGGATCAGACATAAAGTGGAACCATTAGGTGTTGCATAAAACAAACACAGCAATACACAGTAATAACATCATAGCAGTCAAGCATGGTGGTGGTAGTGTGATGATGTAGTGTGTAGTGTGCTGCTGCCTCATGATCTGGATTACTTGCCATAATTGAAGGAACCATAAATTCTGCTCAGCATTAGAAAATTTTAATTGAGAATGTCCAGTTATCTATCTGCGAGCTGATGGAGAAGAGTTGGAGTAATGATCAAATATACATAAGGAATTAAAAATCAGAATGTTTGAAAAAAAAGTGAATTACAAGTTTTGGATTACCCTTGTCAAAGTCCAAACCTAAACCCAAAAGGGCCTGAAAGAATGAGTTTAGACATGTGAAGCAAAAGTCGAAAGAAGATTGGGTGAAGAGGTACACTGTGAAAAAGGTGGAGTGGTTGAGGCCCAAGATAATGTGGTGATAGAGGTTGACATCAGAAAAATAGGTCTTGTCCCAAAAGATACCTAGGACTGCAGAGACTGGACAATGGCCATTAAACTAGTGGTGATGAATGCTGCTGATGGTGATGGTTGTAAGGGGATTTGAATGTATAATCATGAAGTTGAACCTCAGGTCCCACAAGATTCAATGCTGGGACCTCTTATTCAAAAAATAAATACTGTATTTAACAGGTTTGGATAAGAATTTAACTAACAAGCATGTTAACTTTACAGATGACAGTATACAATGCTGTGGTCAAGACCACTTTTGTTGAGTCCACAACAAATTCAAGACCACAACTAGTTGAGATCCAAGGATCTAAGATCTAAGGAGGGCTGAGACCAAGTGCAAATGATAGCAAGCATGAGACGAGGAAAGAAAATTGAGTTCTTTTCAAGACCAGGACTTAACTAGAATTCAGCTAGTTCTAGCCCAAAATTTGGTAATACTCTAATGGAGGTCTTGTGTCTCAGCTATATTGCACTCTTACTGGTTCACTTTAAACAATGGATTTAAGGAAATAATAGGATATCACCAATTGTTGACATAGGCTACACAACAGGACACTGAAATGTGGTGGTGAACCTGTAGCTCTAATCGCAAACAAAAATGGGACCATATTTCATATTACAGAAATTAACAAACACAATTTTTGGAACAGTTCATTATTTTCAAGTATTTTTAAAGACATACAAAAATGTGTGTTTTTTAGATGCCATTTTGTGTTTGTGTACTGTGAAACAACAGTTTAGTTTCAACTTAGGCTATGTTAATTAATTCAAATTTGGCTTTTCACTTAGCATTACACTGAACATGCTCTAAAATATTCAACAATCTATAATTCCCACCTTCATGAAGTGTGTTGCGCTATATTAAAGTAATAGTAACAAAACTTGAGCTTCTAAGACTGCTCAATATCAGACATATTTATAATGTACCACACAAATCTACATCATCATTTTAGCATGTTGTACCGATAACGTTCTTTGTGCTGGCAAATAAAAACAAACTGGCTATCAAGATAAACCACACAAAACACCTCACTCATGTTAGCACAGAAAACAATGTATTAAATTAAATTATTTTTCCTGTATCCTACATGGTCCCTTCTTTCTCAGAATCTTTCAATTTTATTATCCATTCTGAACACCAGTTAAATTCACCATTTGTCAGTAATGATAATCATCAAATTCTTCATCACTAACTTGGGTATAGGAATAATGGGAAAAACAAATTGCCAAAGGCACATTAAGCGAAACACATGAACAATAGCTGATTTATCATTAGTTATAATAAAATGTTAACATCTTGGTATTGCAGCAGCAGGAATGTGACCCATTTCATTACTGTTTCAATCAAAGTGCATGGTGTAGGGAATCTTTGTCTTTGTGATCAAAATGGTACTGCCTCCCACATTGTAAGTGCACTAAGCATTGCAATGACACTGTAATGGCACCCAATAAATATCATCTCTAGGTGGGCAATGAAAAGACTGTGCAGGATACTTTGGATGCATGAAACATATCAGGATGTCTGATTCCACTTCACTCTTGTCACGAATAACACCAATCCATCATTTTCCATCAAACATGCATCCAACAAGGCCTCCAATAGGACAATGGTCTAATGTTAGGGACACATCTGATCCATCAAGAGTGTGATGGTGAGAAGGCAGATTCTCAGCTGCTGCTTCAGTGGTGAGTAATCGAACAGTCAATTGACTGTCTTCACCAGACACCCAGCTGACGAGTTTGTCATCCTATATATGGATGTAACAGTGGTATTCTTGAGTACCAGGAACTCTTTTGGCCATGGAGAATCACATTCTTTGTTCAGCAACATGAGTTAGGACATCGTCATTTGATATGAAAATAAGTTTGACATTTTTGATAAGTTACTGACTGGAATACTTAATGACTACCATTATTGAAACATGGCACATTCAGCCTATGTTTAGCATGGAAAATAAACATGAAAGTTTGCATAAGAAAAGTAAAGTTTGTGTTTTGAGTAATAAGGGACAATGTAAAATAAATGAAAAATATTTTAAAATAATCTGCACACTCCCACATGCCATTAGGGTGTTCTGGAAATGAAATACAAAATAATTTTTTGGATTTGAGGGTGCTATTCAAACCCTGATACAGTTACTTTACTGTTAAATGCTTTTTCAGAAAGCCTATATACTTATCTAACTTAGGAAAAAAATCAAGTCTGTGTTGGTTACAAATATGCATTTATGAGGCCTAAACATGGCTAAGTCAAAAACATAATTAAATTTTGGTCAATTTCAAGGGGCTGCTTTGTCCATGCAGGGTCATCTGGACCAAATGTTTTCATTTTGTCACATACTATACCAATTAATATACCAGCGTGCAAAGTCTGAGTCTTGAGCAATGGACTTATGAAATTTGGTGAAAAAAATTAGGCAGGGTAAAATTGACATCCCCACCTCAGTAAACAGGCTGTATCTTGGAAAGTATTGATCTTACATCAAAAAAAATTACAGGGTGTCTCCTGACCAACATGGGTACACCTGCTAATTTTTCCAGAATTTTTAGACTCTAAAGTGCATGGGCCATTGGTTGATTTGACATAGAATGACCCTATTGAGAGTACTGTGTACTTTTTTAGTCATCTCAGTTTAATATTAAATCTAATATTGAAACACGTAATACTTTTTTTAGAATGGCCAGAAAACCAAATTATGAACAAACAAATTCACTTTAGTTATTTTAATGTATGTGTGATGTTGTGCAAGCAACAACAGTGGGTTAATAACAGTTCAAAACAAAGATGTTTAGTTACTTTCGTTTGAATGGACAATCAAGTAGTAATAAATCTATAGTTAGGAAAACAGTTACTCAAACAAAAGGAAAGAAAAGAAAACAGGAAATTAAGTCAATTTATTACTGTATACAGTAGGTCTTTGTACTGAAAACAATAAAAATTAATAATAAAAAAAATGAAAAGGATGGTTAGCTACAGTATACTTTCTATGTGCACTTTGTTTTGAGTACTATATGCAATAAATTGTTTTTAATAATAAACCTGTTATATAAACAGAGTTGTGAATTCTTCATTTGTTATCTGTATTGAGTCTGCTTGTTCTTTCTGTGTCTACATGGCTTGACCACTGATTTTTCTTCTCACAAATTGTAAAGATGTGCATATATATATAATTATATATATATATATAATTCATGATTCCAAATTGGTACTCTGTGAGGTAGTAGGGGTGTGGGTATAAGTCTGCAATATGATAGGCTAGCTCCCTATACAGGGTTTTTACTGCCTTCGGCTAGTGGTGTCAGTGCTGTAGTCTGCACAAACCTAAAATGCAGCGCAATGAAAAAGTGTCTAAATTTCCTGAATTACATAAAGAGCATATGACTGAACAAAGTCAGCCAACATTATATGGCATTGAATGAAAAAGTAATTGCCCATTTGATAACTGGCAAATTATCTTAAATCTTTCATGTTGAAGAATAAATAATCTACTCTTTCAATGATATTTTTGCCAGCACATCATCTGCTTCTTTGCCACAGCACAATAAATTTATCACTCAGCTATGGAATAATTGCTTCTAGATACTGATGTCATTCGATTTTTTCTTTACTTTTTTCCATTCAATAATTAATATGATTTTTCCAGTCAGGCATATAATCAGTAAACCTATTTTATGTTGATTCAACATTTCCAGGACTTGCTGTGCAAATATAGTTCATTATTGCCTTTGATTCATGTGCCATTCATTTCCTTACTATACTATTCAACTAAAAGTAAAGACTGTTCGAAGTTCAGTTTTGGTTTTAGAGCCAAAACTTACGAAATTTGTCCATTTGCTGAGATTTCTCTTTTGGGAAAAGAGACACATTCTGTAGTATTACAAAGTAAATCAAACTTTTGGGATGCCTTTATTTTTACAGAGTACAGAGTACAGAGTTGGCTTCGTTGGTGGGGGAGGATGCCGGTCAGGCCTGGTAGGCCCAAACGTATTGTGAGGGTCTGCTGGGAACATTTGGCAGAGTCCCCTGTCAGAAGCAGCTTCAACTCCCACCTCCGGCAGAACTTCGACCACATCCCGAGGGAGGTGGGGGGCATTGAGTCTGAATGGGCTATGTTCCATGCCTCTATTGTTGAGGCAGCTGACCAGAGCTGTAGCCGCAAGATGGTCGGTGCCTGTAGTGGCGGTAATCCCCGAACCTGTTGGTGGACACTGGCGGTGAGGGATGCCGTCAAGCTGAAGAAAGAGTACTACAGGACTCTTTTGTCCTGTGGGACTCCAGAGGCGGCTAACAGGTACTGGCAGGCCAAGAGGAATGCGGCTTCGGTGGTTGCTGAGGCAAAAACTCGGGCGTGGGAGGAGTTTGGGGAGGCCATGTAGAACAACTTCCAGACGGCTTCAAGGAGATTCTGGTCCACCATCCGGCGTTTCAGGAGGGGGAAACAGTGCAGTGTCAACACTGTATATGGTGGGGATGGTGTGCTGCTGACCTCGACTCGAGACGTTGTGGGTCGGTGGGGGGAGTACCTCCTCAATCCCACTAACATGTCTTCCAATGAGGAAGCAGAGCCTGGGGACTTGGAGGTGGGCTCTCCAATCTCTGGGACTGAGGTCACCGAGGTGGTCAAAAAACTCCTTGGTGGCAGGGCCCCAGGGGAGGATGAAATATGCCCAGAGTTCCTCAGGGCTCTGGATGTTGTAGGACTGTCTTGGTTGACACGCCTCTGCAACATCGCATGGACATTGAGGACAGTGCCTCTGGATTGGCAGACCGGGGTGGTGGTCCCCCTCTTTAAAAAGGTGGACCGGAGGGTTTGTTCCAACTACAGAGGGATCACACTCCTCAGCCTCCCTGGAAAAGTCTACTCAGGGGTCCTGGAGAGGAGGGTCCGTCAGATAGTCAAACCTCGGATTCAGGAGGAACTGTGGTTTTCGTCCTAGTCGTGGAACAGTGTGTAGCGGTCCGGTGCCACTAAGATTCACACCGTCAATATGACGGTGATTTATTTATTTTTGTAGAGGAGATCCCAGGGACGCACCCAGCCTTGGCCTGTCCCGCACACACTCAAAACCAGAGACAAAATAAAGCACACTGGGACTAACAACAATTAAGAATATAATGAAATTAAATAATATAAATGAAAACAATTATACCACCCCTGTACCCCTACAGCGATATTACATTAAACATATAAACACAAACAACTCCACACAGCAAAGTCCATGGAAACAACACCGGATGCAATGAAAGATGATGATAGTGAGTCCAGAGATCTGCACACTGAAAGGGAATGAAAAAACAGTCCTACCAGTAGACCCTGTAAGGGTGAAGACGAATGAATGGTTCAGGAGCGCTCCTTTTCTTGCGGGGAAGCCAATGAATCCACAATTAGATCACAGCACACAGGTAGACAGAAGATGATCCAGACCCCAACAACGACACAATTCAGGACACAAAAACTAAATACGACTCAATCAACAGGGGGCAGTCCGACAGGTAAACGTAACACAAAATACAACAACAAAAAAAACACCTTTTTTCTTTTGGACACCTGCCCTCCTTTTAAACCCCTCTGGCCACCTTCAACCCCGACAGCCCCTGCAGGGACTGCTGGGAGATGCAGTTTTAATTAACAGTAGCAATGCTACAATCTCCACCCCCAGGCCGTGGTGTACGGCTGAACCAAGGCTGGAGGTTTGAGATGTTTACCAAGTCTACATTCTTAGTCCCCAGCAATCCCCACTCTACTGCATAGGTCACCAGACCCTTCTTTTGGACAACAGTTGCTGGGCTGAACCCCTTCGGAGCCAGTTTAGCCATGAACTTATCTGAGGCTTTGGAGAGGGGATGAGTCCTGATCCAGACTTTCTCCCCAACCGAGAATTATACAAGCTTATGTCTCCGGTTGTACGATTGAGACTGTCTGGACTGGGACCTCATCATCCTCTCCTTCACCCGTTGTATGATTTGTTGTAAAGTATATAAGTGATCATGTATTGATGTGTCTGGTTTGGGTGGGTCTGTCTGCCCAAAGCTAACAATGCAGGGGTTTCACCTGTAACCTCGTGCACTGCTGTGTTCAATGAGACACCTGCCCTCCTTTTAAACCCCTCTGACCACCTTCGACCCCAACTGCCCCTGCAGGTACTGCTGGGAGATGCAGTTTAAACTAATACTAGCACTGCTACAAGTGGACCAGCTCTACACCCTTGGCAGAGTCCTGGAGGGTGCATGGGAGTTTGCCCAACCAGTCTACATGTGTTTTGTGGACTTGGAAAGGGCGTTTGACCATGTCCCTTGGGGAATCCTGTGGGGGGGGTGCTCCGGGAGTATGGGGTATCGGACCCCCTGATAAGGGCTGTTCGGTCCCTGTACAACCGGTGTCAGAGCTTGGTTCGCATTGCCGGCAGAAAGTCAAACACATTTCCGGTGAGAGTTGGACTCCGCCAGGGCTGCCCTTTGTCACTGATTCTGTTTATAACTTTTATGGACAGTATTTCTAGGCACAGCCATGGCGTTGAGGAGGTTCGGTTTGGTGGGCTCAGGATTGGGTCACTGCTTTTTGCAGATGATGTTGTCCTGTTTGCTTTGTCAGGCCGTGATCTTCAGCTCTCTCTGGATCGGTTCACAGCTGAGTGTGAAGCGGCTGGGATGGGAATCAGCACCTCCAAATCCGAGACCATGGTTCTCAGCCAGAAAAGGGTGGAGTGCCCTCTCAGGATTGGGAGCGAGATCCTGCCCCAAGTGGAGGAGTTCAAGTATCTCCGCATCTCGTTCACAAGTGAGGGAAGAATAGAGCGGGAGATCGACAGGCGGATCAGTGCGGCATCCGCAGTGATGCAGGCTCTGCATCGGTCTGTCGTGGTGAAAAAGGAGCTGAGCTGAAAAGGCAAAGCTCTCAATTTACCAGTCGATCTACATTCCTACCCTCACCTACGGTCATGAGCTATGGGTAGTGACCAAAAGTACAAGATCACGAAGTGGCTGAAATGAGTTTCCTCTGCAGGGTATCTTGGCTTTCCCTTAAAGATAGGGTGAGAAGCTCGGTCATCCAGGAGGAGCTCAGAGTAGAGCCACTGCTCTTCTGCATCAAGAGGAGTCAGATGAGGTGGCTCGGGCATCTGATCAGAATGCCTCCTGGACGCCTCCCTGGTGAGGTGTTCCGGGCACGTCTAACCAAGAGGAGGCCCCGGGGAAGACTCAGTACATGCTGGAGGGACTATGTCTCTCGGCTGGCCTGGGAACGCCTCAGAATTTCCCTGGAGGAGCTAGTAGAAGTGGCCAGGGAAAGTCTGGGCATCTCTGCTCAAGCTGCTGGCCCCACGACCCGATCTCAGATAAGCGGAAGAGAATGGATGAATGGATGGATGGATGGACGGATGTATGATTTGTACAGAATTTATTTGTATTGCACTGATGCACATAAGTATTTGAACACCTGGCAATCAGCAAGAATTTTGGCTCTCAAAGACCTGTTACTCTGCCTTTAAGAAGTCCACCTCTACTCCACTTAGTAATCTTAATTAGTAGCACCTCTCTGAGCTTTTTAAAGACACCTGTCCACTCCACAGTCAGTCAGACTCCAACTACTACCATGGGCAAGACCACAGAGCTGTCAAAAGACACCAGAGACAAAATTGTGGACCTCCATAAGGCTGGAAAGGGCTACGGGGCAGCTTGGTGAAAATAGATCAACTGGTGGAGCAATTGTCAGAAAATGGAAGAGGCTAAAGACGACTGTCAGTCTCCCTCGGACTGGGGCTCCATGCAAGATCTCACCTTGTGGGGTATCACAGATGATAAGAAAGGTGAGGAATCAGCCCAGAACTACACAGGAGGAGCTGGTCAATGACATGAAGAGAGCTGGGACCACAGTTTCAAAGGTCACTGTCGGTAGAACACTATGCCGTCATGGTTTCAAATCACGCATTGCACGGAAGGTTCCCCTGCTCAAGTCATCACATGTCCAGGCCAGTCTGAAGTTTGCCAATGACCATCTGGATGATCCAGAGGAGGCATGGGAGAAAGTCATGTGGTCAGATGAGACCAAAATAGAACTTTTTGGTCTAAACTTCACTCGCCGTGTTTGGAGGAAAAAGAAGGAGGAGTTGCATCCCAAGAACACCATCCCTACTGTGAAGCATGGGGGTGGAAACATCATGCTTTGGGGGAGCTTTTCTGCGAAGGGGACAGGACGACTGCACTGTATTAAGGAGACGATGAATGGGGGCCATGTATTGTGAGATTTTGAGCAACAACCTCCTTCCCTCAGTCAGAGCACTGAAGATGGGTCGTGGCTGGGTCTTCCAACATGACAATGACCCGAAGCACACAGCCAGGATAACCAAGGAGTGGCTCCGTAAGAAACATATCAAGGTTCTGGAGTGGCCTAGACCTAAATCCAATCGAAAATCTTTGGAGGGAGCTGAAACTCCGTGTTGCTCAGCGCCAGCCCCGGAACCTGACAGATCTAGAGGAGATCTGTGTGGAGGAATGGGTCAAAATCCCTGTTGCAGTGTGTGCAAACCTGGTCAAGAACTACGGGAAACGTTTGACCTCTGTAATTGCAAACAAAGGCTTCTGTACCAAATATTAACACTGATTTTCTCAGGTGTTCAAATACTTATGTGCAACAGTGCAATACAAATAAATTCTGTACAAATCATACAATGAGATTTCCTGATTTTTTTTTTTACATTCTGTCTCTCACAGTGGGAATGCTCCTACAATGTGAATTTCAGACCCCTCCATGATTTCTAAGTGGGAGAACTTGCAAAATCGCAGGGTGTTCAAATACTTATGTTCCTCACTGTATATATATACTGTATATATAGGGGTGCCCAAACGTGGGTTTACAGTTGTGAGTTTGCTGGAATACTCATAACCTGCATGTCTTTTTCCATACAAACAACTGTAAACCTACTTTTGCCTACCCTACAGAGGGGTAATGTGAACACAGAGGAAGAGGGTCAAGTAGCCGGGACAGGTAGGCAAAAGTAGGTTAACATCTGCCTTGCATCCTACATGACCTTCTGCCTCTGAGCCTGCGTGACCCTGTGGGGACTTGACCTCTGCTACTCCACTGGGCCCCATACCATTCCTGCCTCTTTTAAGTTTCATGACCCTCTGCCTTTTTGACTATTAAGCCCTACCACCACCTTTAAATCAGAGTTCAGGGTCTTCACAGCCCTGGGCCAGAGGCAAACGACAGCTGGTCATGTACTCGCCAGGTCAGTCACATGTGCAAAGTCCCTGGGCCGTCTTCTGGGCATGTAGGTGGCATGTGGGGAAGGGGAAGGGAACACTGGGAAGTACTGGACAGAAATCACATTGCGCCAACACCATTCTCCGGCTCTCGTAATGCTTTGTTTAAATTAAATAGTTGGATTCCCCTGGTCCGCACCAGTTCTATGCCAACTGCTAGGTGTCAGCTGAGGCCTCATGCTGGCCCCCAGCCCCCGCCCAAGGCCACACAATGGACCCAGCTCCCCCTCCCAATGGGGAGAGGGGTAGGGTGTCGGAGGCATGCCAAACTGCAACATAGTTAGGGCAATCCATGGTAAGGGCTCAGCTGTGGATATGGGTACGGCCCAGCTTGAGATTTTACACCCTCTCCTCTGGATTTTCAAGGGCCGGTGAGAGCTCTCCGGACGCTGCCAGAAAGGTGACGCTGTCCAAGGTGCAGGCTCCTCTCTAGGGATGAACCCATTCCAGGGCGGCCCAGCCCTTCAGTGAGGAAAGAGAATTCTCCTGGGGCTCCTGTCGGTTTCCCTGCTGCATCCTTCTCCACCACTCCAGATTCAGGGATCTGAACACGACTCCCTTTCGATGGACCCAGGGGCAAACAGAGGGCATCACCACACGATTTGGTAAGGTGCTCGCCCATCCCTTAGGACCAACTAACCCATGTTCACCTACTGTTCACATGGAACCCTGCTCCACTGTGGCCTTCAAAGTGGTTGTTTGAATATTTGCTACTATCATCAAGATCTGCACCCGGGACTTCACCCTAGGCTTTGGTGCACACCGCTGTGGCCCTCCTACTCGTCGCAGCTTAGCCCTTGTGGCCACCAGTGCTGCTGATGGCCGGGTATGTGGCTCGACGCATCCATTTTCAGGGCTGGTTGATTCAGCAGTTGAGTTGTTACACACTCCTTAGCGGGTTCCGACTTCCACGTATGTACAAAGGGCAGGAACTTAATCAATGCGAACTTATGACCCACACTTACTAGGAATTCCTCATTCGTGGGGAACAATTGCAAGCCCCGGTCCCCATCACAAATGGGGTTCAATGGCCTTACCCATGCCTCTTGGCACCAGGTAGACACACGTTGATCCATTCAGTGTAGTACGAGTGCAGCCCCGGACATTTAAGGGCTCAATCTCACTTGGCTGAAAGCCACTTGTCCCTCTAAGAATATGGACGCAGACCATTCTAGGGTTTGCATAACTATTTAGCAGGAGGAAGCATCATTCTTTATCAGAATTAACCACACAAATAGCTCCGCCGACTAAGAAGGACCATGCACCACTACCCACAGAACTGAGAAAGAGCTATCAGTCTATCAATCCTCTCCATGTCCGAGCTGGGTGAGGTTTCCAATGTTGAGTCAAATTAAGCTGCAGGAAGTACTGGCGGAAGTTCATCAAGGGGCACCTGGAGCATGTCCAGGGAAGGATAAAAGGGGCCACCTTCCAATAGTCGGAGAGCTGGTGTCGGGTGGCAGAAGACAAAGCTTCGGAGAGTGGGAGAAGGAGGCCCTATGAGGACCATTGTGAGGCTAGAGAGAAGGGCAATTGGTGCTGGAAGCACTGTGTGCTGTGCGGGACTTTTTATGGACTTTGTAAATGGTTTAATAAATCGTGTGTGGTGGATTTAAGAAGGTGTCTGTCTGTCTGTGGTCGGTGTGGCTTTCACAGCAGCTATGCACAGAATTCACTCTAGCTCCATACACTGTATGTGCAAAATATTAAATTATTCAACTCAAAATCTTTTATTGAGTACATCTGTCTCGCTTAAAATTGTCCAAAATTTTCCAGGGCAAGATCCAACCATGTGAACATTGCAATCGAGCTCCAGCTTCACTGGGCGAAATGTTTTGGGCGTGTACCAAATTAACATCTATCTGGACAAAAATTTTTAAGTGACTATCAGACAGCCTCGGTGTCACAATCCCTCCTAATCCACTAACAGCTGTGTTTGGTGTACTCCCAGATGGGCTTAAAGTGGAGAAGGACAAACAAACTGTAATTGCCTTTACTTCATTATTAGCAGGTAGACTTATCTTGCTCAACTGGAAGAATTCTAACCCACCTCTTTTAAGTTAGTGGGTAACTGATGTTATGTACTATTTGAAATTGGAAAAAATCTAATTCTCACTTAGAGGATCTGTTCAAAACTTTTTAAAAACCTGGCAGGACCTATAAGCATTTATTTTGGGGGGAAACGACTCCTTTCTCTCTTTAATACTATCAATTGTTTTACTCTGGCTGTTGGCCTTCCTCTCTTTCTCATGGGTGGGGTTGATTTGAATTTAGTTGTGTTAAGTTTTGATTTGATTGTATGGAATGTTACATGTTCTTAATATATTCAATTAAAGATAAAAAAAAAGAAAACGTTGAGCACATAACAATTAACAAGTATCAGCTCTTCTGTATTATTTATGTAATTGAGAACGCTAGAGATTTAAGCCAGTGGTCACTTGTACATTAGATTGAGGTAGGTGATATAAAGTACAAGTAACTGCTTTGCTTTTAAAACCCACACAAATCGCTCCAGAAACTCCTTTCTTCCTAGTGCCATACGACTTTTCAATAAGAAATATCGGAGATAATGTTTAAGGTTTTGATATATATCCTGTTACCTTTTTTTTTTTTTTTTTGGTGTAAATATGTTTTATTTAACTGCCTTACCTTAACCTTTCTTATTTCTATTTGTCTGTTTTATTTCATTCTGTCTGTTACCTGTTATTAGATGCAACTGAGAATGTTTTCTTGTGTGAACATGACTAAATAAAGAAACCTAAACCTAAACCTAAACTGCATACATGTGGTACATGGAACAGTGCAAGGTACTGCTGAAACTGAAAAATGGCAGCATAACTTTTTTCTTCCATATGGCCAAGCACTGTCCAAATGGTATATCTGCTAATAAATTAAAGATACAATTCTGCTTCAGATATGACTAGACTAATGCTTACCTTTGATTACGTGCACAGAGGGATTGATTTTCAGGCTTTTTCTTGAAAAACATTTACAGGCAAAGGCAATAATTAGCTTAATTAATAGGTTAACAATTGCAATTTTTCAATAAATATTTACATGAAGTTGTACTTTTTCCTGTGCTCTGTCACTTTAATTTGAGAAGAATGTGTAGCAGCATGTTGTTAATTGAAAGAGGGCGAGACAGTAATTGCCATCATACCGCTATAAATGGGCAATTAGACACAAACTGAGCAAATGAGCCAACTGAACAGAAGCACAAAACAAAACTAGCTTTGTGTTAGTTAAACTTGTTATTGATCTTGTTCCGCTGTTCACTGTAAGGAAAACAAAAAAATGTGAATTTCAATATCTTATTAGTAATTGCAATTATACAATTCTTTTTAATTTTCAACATGGAGCTAAATTTCAAAGCTTTTTTTGGTTTTATATTGTTGTTTTTTCCCATTAAGGTAGTATAGTGGTTGGTGCTACTGCCTCTTAGATATACAGTAGGATCCTGAGTTTGTATCATACAGTGTCCAAGTAACTTTTAAGTTCCCTTTCTCTGTATCTGTAGGGTTTTACTCCACATAATCCAGTCTTTCCTCCCACATTCTACATATATGAATGTTAGGTTAATTGGAAATTCTAATGTAGGATACATTTGAATGTTTCCACCATTTAGTTCTTACATAGACTAGAGCACAGTCAGAGGTTAATTTCTTCTTTGCATTCATTACTACTGGGAAAGACTCTGGCCTTAACAACATTGAACCAAATTAAAGAGCTTGAGAATGTTATGTATGTTGTATATACTACGTCATTTATGGTTTCCATAGAGCAGCACCTTTGAATTTTAAGAGACATTTTAATATTGAAATGAATGACACAATAAAAAATAGGCTTGTTATTTTGACTATATGCTGTCTGCTGATCCTAAAACTATTCTGAACTGCCTATTGGTCAGCAGTACAGCACGTTTATGATCCACTTTGGATATACATTATTCACTATGTTTCATTTTAAGAGAAGCAAACATATTATGCATATCATATGAGCTGATTTATTTCTGTCCCCTAGATACGCTCTATTTATTGGGATGTATTTTGTAATACATATAGTAACACAATGTACTGCATTTTTCATTCCAGCATACTACAAACATTCACACTGCAGTTGAGAAACCTATATCAAATGCTGTATAACTGTGGCAATAGGCAAACTGACACTATAACTTAATAAAGAGAGTTCAAATAGAAAAATGTAGGAATGATAGATGGATTAATAATCTCATTTGAGTGCATTGAACATTTTTGTGATGTGCCTTTATTAATTTAGCAAAATGAGAACAGGGCATCAAGAAAGGAAAAAATAATGTAAATAAATATTAAATTTCATAAATAGGTAAAGAGGGCAGACTGGCCTCACAAAACCCAAGTTTGAAACCCTTTTATGGTCATGCCATAAACTGCTTCCCTCTGCCTGACACTCAATAGGCTCCAAAGGAATTAATACTTCCTCTAGCATTCTTTTTGATTTTCCTATCATTTTTTGTTTAAAATGTGCTTTATTAGGTTATATTGCTGGATGCATATGTCAACTGTTGGAATTAAAAATGCAATGCATTTTATCAGTACATGCAACAAACATCTGGCAATGGATATGTGTATAACATAATGTACAATGAGCATGGCATGAGTGACATCATAACTATTGTAGACTGCAGTTATACTCTGTTGAATTTACATTAATTAGATGACACTTTGTACTTAAATCTAAGTGCCAGACCAGTTAGTTATTATGAAGAACTGTCTTTGCCATATTTAATTAACTACCTGTACTATATGCATTTCTTATCTTCCATATATCAGTACAAAGTATATGTATGAGAGCTGAGTTCTTTGTTGATGTATTTTAATGATATGTTGTGGTCGCTCCTTAAAACCTGCTAACAAACCAAGTTTACCTCTTGGGACAATAAACATGAATTTAAAAATTTTCTTGTGAATTGAATTTTTCTCTATAATAATGTCTAAAGTTTTTGTATCTAATAATGATCATTATAAAAATAAAGGAATAACCCAGTTTATTTCAGTTCTGGAAATGACTGGGAAAGAAGGTTATTTGTATTGTTACTTGTATAATCTTGTTGCTGTGGAATGTTAATCACATCTTGACATTTCCTATTTTTAAGAAATAAAAATGCACAAATTAACAAATGCTGAAGAGATTGTATAATTTTTTTTACTGCATATTTAACAACACCTTTCTGGGGACCAAAATTATGTCTGTGCAACCAAGTCCATCAACTAGATTTAACTAATATTCGTACTCTACAAAAGGCAACAGAAATGCCAGAGTCACAAGGCAATGTGATGTCCATCTTTGTTGTTTTGTCAAATATCTCACCACACCTTGACCTCTGCACACCCCCTTTAACATTCTCATTACTTTAAAGGTAGGAATGATGCTTTTGCTGCTAATGGTGCATGGAAAAGTTGTTTGATTTCAAAGCTTTCTTGGATAATTTCTACTCTCTCTTGCTTTTTTGAAATTTAAGCTCTTTATCTTTTTTCTTGATCAGTAGCCAGTACAATGAAGTGCAAACAAAACGGTAGTCAACAGGTAACTAACTATCTTGGAGCCATATTCACGTGAGAATGTTTTCATCATTAAGTAGCTATCATTTAAAATATTTCTAAAAGAAAACATATGTGGAATAAAGGGGTTATAATCCTACAAATAATTCCCTTATATTTCTAGAAAATGTAAACATTCTGTATTAACTGGTAATGATTTTTGACAAAACCAAATTACAACATATAAAGTCTATAAAGACTAATTAGATGGCATGCTGCTTTAATCATTTTAGTCACAATATTTTGTTTCTTTTACAAAATGAGCTGTCAGCCACTGAATATCTCCAGAAGTAGGATTTTCCAATTTAACTTACAATACATGAATACATTTTATTATAATGAAACAAAATAATTCATTTTGAATACTTACAATAAGGACAACCATATACTTCAATCCTGAGTCCAATCTGTCCTTCTCCATTCCAGTCTAGAGGTACAAAGCGAAGGTAACGTGCAACCACTGAATGTTGCAAGTCATAGCGGACCACGCTTTCAGTATTGGTGTTGCCTGCAAAAGCCTAGAAAATAATCAAAATATAAAATAAACTGATCTGTTACATTTAGAGCATTACCAAGCATCACCATGACATTCAAACCTTTTAGATACTAGTAACACCACATATGCTAAATATGAAAAAAGAATGCTGTTACATTTTACTTATTCACAATCTTCATTTGTTATAAACATCTTAAAAATATTTTATCACTTAATCTTCTTTTACCAATGCATTACTTACACTGTTTAAATATAATGCTTCTAAAGAGCCCCAATAAGGGCAAAACGTGTCGTGTACTCTTTGTATTGTTTGGCAGATACTATATCACACACACACACATTATATCTACTCTATATATATAAAATCCTAAGCCTAAAAGTGCAACAATTTTATGTGACTTTTTATGTGACATTTTTTTGTCACGCTTTAAATCGGGCTTATTTTAAAACCTACATATATATGTTTGGTATCATTCTTTTCAGAGTTTATTGAACTTTAATGTGATGTTGTTAGATTATCAGATTCTAATTCCGTTTTTAAATTATAAACTAAAAAATATCAAGAACTCACATCCTGCAAGACGAGCAATTTTTAGCCAACAGATTTAACCACGGCCAAGGCCAGAAATAAAAAATAAAGAGTAGATGACAAAGACAGCTGCTGTACAGGCTTTTAAATGTTCAAAGAGCCGGCAGCAGCAAGCCAGCAGCTGATCGAGCAAAGAGGAGGTAAAAAAAAAACTATGTTTGTTTTCCATTGTATCACCATTTAAGAGGGGGTTTCAGAGGAGCAACCACGTCTTCTTGGGGTGCGTTCAACCCCCTCTTCACAACATGAGCAGCAGAGATGCAAAGTGGCTGGGGCGTAGCGCAGGCAAAGGGGGTTGGCGAGCAACGCGAGCAGGGGCAAGCCTCCTAGTATATACTGTACATAAATAAAAATTGATTATTATTACTTAAGAGTAGCCATTGCCTTGCAAGACTTCCTGGACATGACAAAAACGTCTCAGATGTGCTTAAACCTAAATAATCCTTAGTTCCTAGGACAAATGAGAAACAGATTTATTAACAGACTCCAAAAAAGGACCATAAAAGACAAACAAATCTTGAAAAAAATGATGAAGGTGCTGTAAGAAGTGCTGCTTCTCAATAAATACAAGATTGGGCCAATACCCCAGCTGCATAATTAGGTGGCCCTGCCTCCTTAGGCTCTGCATAAAGGAGACAGGACAGATCACATGTAAAATTACTAGCTAAAATATCTATATAATACAAAGTTAAAAGATACAACAATGACTAAACAAAATGAATAGCATATAATGAAAAATAATATTTGAACAAAAACATAAGGATTAAATAAACAAAAAACATGCTTGAGCCTGGTAAGAGACCCTTAGACATGTTTTTCTTTGCATCCAGCCAGAGCTGAGTCAGGGCATTTTTTGATCCCTTGGTGTCTCTTGTTTATCTTCAGTTTTAGTCTTTACATGTCTGACATTTGCTTTTGTTTTCCATTTTGTAACATATCTCAGGATTTTTATACAGTACTATTATTTTCTAATTTGGATTTTGACTTTCAGCTAGATTATGACTATGTACGTGCCTAATGTTAGTATTATTTGCCAGTTTACCTGTGTCGGACTATGACCTTGCCTGTCTTGTTTTACTGCTGACTACAGCCTTTAGCTCCTCCTTTGACTCCATGTGCCATGGAAGAAGGAATTACATCAAGTAAACCACCCCTTAACTTTTGCCTGCCACTGTTGCTGCTTCAGTGGTCACATTGCTTTCTGAGATTTCAAATAGCTGCCCACTTAAAGATTTCATGACCTCCAAAGGCTATTCCTGACCAGCATCATGTTGCCAATGCAGATAACACCCTCAGTCTATTTTAGAGATGCCTTAGTCCCAAAAAGCAGGGAAGAAACTTGTGCCTGTCTGATATCAAGTAATATACCTCTGACTAGATGGTATACTCTAGGGCCACACATATCTAATAATAAAGGGCGTACACTCTGACACATTTTGGGATATGAAAAACACTACTCTGTGACTCCTGGTATACACAACAGACCTTATTTTTCATTGAGTGGCTTACCAAAGTTTCAGTGCGTTCTCCCATCCTAGTAACTAGGCTTATTATGCACTGTATGAAATCATAAAAATGAAAAAGCCAGAACCAGTTTAACACTAGAATCCCTGAAACCTACGAAAAAACTCATAATCCCGGACCACCTTAAATTCCTTCTCACATCTCCATTAGCATCTTTTGTTTTGTAAATGTGTTGATCAGCACAAGCAGCAAGCTGCCTGCTATCCCATCACCCCACCGTCGCCAGCTCAACGCGGGCAAAAAGTTCTCCCAGCCCAAGGCTCTTTATCTGTGTGTGAGGTGCCTGGAATTGTATAGGGTAAATAATACATTGTTATTTGGAAGACAAGCATTTCATGTGCATTCTGTGTCTACAACGATCTATGTACTGTAAATGTAGGATGACAGGAAATGTGAGGCAAGAAATGTTGAACACATACCTAAAATAGAAACTTTTTCATGTTATAGTACTAATGACAAAAATTTTGACATGCAGTGTATAATGTGTCAAGACTGAAGTCCAAATATCAAATAAACACTTTCAGAAAAGGTACATGTACTAACAAAATACATGTGCTTTTATTCAAAAACGTAACCAAAGAAAAAGATATGTACATGTTGACAAAGTACATGTGCAATGCCACTTCAGTACGTGAATGACTTTAGCTGCAGGTGGAAGCTCCTGTCGCACTTTACACAACTGTTGTTACGGTTCTGCCTTTGTCCAGAAACGGTTTCATAAGCTTTATGATCTTAGTCTTGGAAAGTCTTTCTCTCGTGGGTCGACTGGGATCTTTTCCTGATTAAGGAGTGACATTACACATGTACTTTGTCAGCATGCCCATATTGATCAAACACAGGAAGCTTCCTACGCTGTATGTAGTAAATAAATATAGGTAAACAACATTCAATGTGGCTTTTATATAAGTAACATATAAATGTTTTTCATATAAAAACCATCGTAATACATAATCACAAGTTGAACGTTGCACGATACCTTGGTGAGCTCGGCATGCCCTGCTGTTTCATTGAAGGACATGCATGTGTCAGATTCACTGGCAGGATGATGCCCGACCTGTTGCTGCATCCAAACGGTGCCATCTTTTGCTTTTACGCCTGGTGCAACTGAATTGTTCTTACAGTTAGGTCCATAAATATTTGTACAGAGACAACATTTTTCTAATTTTGGTTCTGTACATTACCACAATGAATTTTAAATGAAACAACTCAGATGCAGTTGAAGTGCAGACTTTCAACTTTAATTCAGTGGGGTGAACAAAATGATTGCATAAAAATGTGAGGCAACTAAAACATTTTTTTAACTTCTTGAGTATCAGTCAGCAGTTCTTACTGCTGCACCACCCAAGCGGTTGTGTCAGCATTGTACCCTAACCCAATTTCTTTTTCTTTGATTATATTCTTGAATAAAAGCGCACTTGTTTTGTTATACGTGCAACTTTTGTGAAAGTGTTTATTTGATATTTGTTCTTTAGTTTTCACACATTATACATCCATCCATCCATCCATTGTCTCCCGCTTATCCGAGGTCGGGTCGCGGGGGCAGCAGCTTGAGCAGAGATGCCCAGACTTCCCTCTCCCCGGCCACTTCTTCTAGCTCTTCCGGGAGAATCCCAAGGCGTTCCCAGGCCAGTCGAGAGACATAGTCCCTCCAGCGTGTCCTGGGTCTTCCCCGGGGCCTCCTCCCGGTTGGACGTGCCTGGAACACCTCACCAGGGAGGTGTCCAGGAGGCATCCTGATCAGATGCCCGAGCCACCTCATCTGACTCCTCTCGATGTGGAGGAGCAGCGGCTCTACTCTGAGCCCCTCCCGGATGACTGAGCTTCTCACCCTATCTTTAAGGGAAAGCCCAGACACCCTGCGGAGGAAACTCATTTCAGCCGCTTGTCTTCGCGATCTCGTTCTTTCGGTCACTACCCATAGCTCATGACCATAGGTGAGGGTAGGAACATAGATCGACTGGTAAATTGAGAGCTTCGCCTTGCGGCTCAGCTCCTTTTTCACCACGACAGACCGATGCAACGCCCGCATTACTGCGGATGCCGCACCGATCCGCCTGTCGATCTCACGCTCCATTCTTCCCTCACTCGTGAACAAGACCCCGAGATACTTGAACTCCTCCACTTGGGGCAGGATCTCGCTACCAACCCTGAGAGGGCACTCCACCCTTTTCCGGTTGAGGACCATGGTCTCGGATTTGGAGGTGCTGATTCTCATCCCAGCCGCTTCACACTCGGCTGCGAACCGATTCAGAGAGAGCTGACGATCACGGCCTGATGAAGCAAACAGGACAACATCATCTGCAAAAAAGCAGTGACCCAATCCTGAGCCCACCAAACCGGACCCCCTCAACACCCTGGCTGCGCCTAGAAATTCTGTCCATAAAAGTTATGAACAGAATCGGTGACAAAGGGCAGCCCTGGCGGAGTCCAACTCTCACTGGAAACGGGTTCGACTTACTGCCGGCAATGCGGACCAAGCTCTGGCACTGATCGTACAGGGACTGAACAGCCCTTATCAGGGGGGCCGGTACCCCATACTCTCGGAGTACCCCCCACAGGATTCCCCAAGGGACACGGTCGAATGCCTTTTCTAAGTCTCTGTAGTTGGAACACACCCTCCGATCCCCCTTCTTAAAGAGGGGGACCACCACCCCGGTCTGCCAATCCAGAGGCACTGTCCCTGATGTCCATGCGATGTTGCAGAGGCGTGTCAGCCAAGACAGTCCTACAACATCCAGAGCCTTGAGGAACTCCGGGCAGATCTCATCCACCCCCGGGGCCCTGCCACCAAGGAGTTTTTTGACCACCTCGGTGACCTCAGTCCCAGAGATGGGGGAGCCCACCTCTGAGTCCCCAGGCTCTGCTTCCTCATTGGAAGGCATGTTAATGGGATTGAGGAGGTCTTCGAAGTATTCCCCCCACCGACCCACAACGTCCCGAGTCGAGGTCAGCAGCGCACCATCCCCACCATATACAGTGTTGACACTGCACTGCTTCCCCTTCCTGAGACGCCGGATGGTGGACCAGAATCTCCTCGAAGCCGTCCGAAAGTCATTCTCCATGGCCTCCCCAAACTCCTCCCACGCCCGAGTTTTTGCCTCAGCAACCACCAAAGCCGCATTCCGCTTGGCCTGCCGGTACCTATCAGCTGCCTCCGGGGTCCCACAGGACAAAAGGGTCCCGTAGGACTCCTTCTTCAGCTTGACGGCATCCTTCACCGCCGGTGTCCACCAGCGGGTTCGGGGATTGCCGCCACGACAGGCACCGACCACCTTACGGCCACAGCTCCGGTCAGCTGCCCTCAACAATAGAGGCACGGAACATGGCCCATTCGGACTCAATGTCCCCCACCTCCCTCGGGATGTGGTCGAAGTTCTGCCGGAGGTGGGAGTTGAAGCTACTTCTGACAGGGGGCTCTGCCAGACGTTCCCAGCAGACCCTCACAACACGTTTGGGCCTACCACGCCTGACCGGCATCCTCCCCCACCATCGAAGCCAACTCACCACCAGGTGGTGACCAGTTGACAGCTCCGCCCCTCTCTTCACCCGAGTGTCCAAGACATGTGGCCGCAAGTCCGACGACACGACCACAAAGTCGATCATCGAACTGAGGCCTAGGGTGTCCTGGTGCCAAGTGCACATATGAACACCCCTATGCTTGAACATGGTGTTCGTTATGGACAATCCGTGACGAGCACAGAAGTCCAATAACAAAACACCGCTCGGGTTCAGATCGGGGGGGCCATTCCTCCCAATCACGCCCTTCCAGGTCTCACTGTCATTGCCCACGTGAGCATTGAAGTCTCCCAGCAGAACGAGGGAGTCCCCAGAAGGTATGCCCTCTAGCACCCCCCTCCAGGGACTCCAAAAAGGGTGGGTACTCCGAACTGCTGTTCGGTGCATACGCACAAACAACAGTTAGGGACCCGTCCCCCCACCCGAAGGCGAAGGGAGGCTACCCTCTCGTCCACCGGGGTAAACCCCAATGTACAGGCTCCAAGTTGGGGGGCAATAAGTATACCCACACCTGCTCGGCGCCTCTCACCGGGGGCAACTCCAGAGTGGTAGAGAGTCCAGCCCCTCTCAAGGAGATTGGTTCCAGAGTCCAAGCTGTGCGTCGAGGTGAGCCCGACTATATCTAGCCGGAACCTCTCAACTTCGCGCACTAGCTCAGGCTCCTTCCCCTTCAGAGAGGTGACATTCCACGTCCCAAGAGCCAGTTTCTGTAGCCGAGGATTGGACCGCCAAGGTCCCCCGCCTTCGGCCACCACCCAACTCACACTGCACCCGACCTCCTTGGCCCAAAATTTTGTCATTAGTACTATAATATGAAAAAAGTTTCTGTTTTAGGTATGTGCTCAACATTCCTTGCCTAGCATTTCCCCTCATCCTAAATTTACATAGATCGTTGTAGACACGGAAAACACATATGAAATGCATGTGTTCCAAATAATGATATATTATTTACCCTATACAATTCCAGGCACCTCACATACAGATAAAATGCCTTGAGCTGGGCAAACTTTTTGCTCGAGTTGAGCTGCGGCAGTGGGGGGATGGAATAGTAGGGTGCTTGTGCTGATCGACACATTTACAAAACAAAAGAAGCTAAAGAAGTGTGAAGGAATTTAAGTGGTCCGGGATTACAAGTTTTTTCATAGGCTTCAGGGATTCTAGCGTTAATTATTCACATCTGTGGTTTTCTTCTCCACTTATTGATAACATACTAGTATTTCATCATTTATATGGGCAAATAAACATTTGTAGCGGCTGGCTGAAGAATAGTTTATGGTTTATATGCACTGAATGTCACAGTATCTTTGTACATGGCTGCTATATGGTTTATGCACTGAATGTCACACAATCTTTGTGCATGGCTACTACATGTAGTGTGCACTTTGAAATGAAATGACAAGGTTAATCTTCAACAGAGTGCTTGGGCACTTTCTAAGCCTCCTCCCTAATATGCATATTTTTTCTGCTACAAGACAAAATAAAGAAAAATGTCAGATTTAGAAAACTCATAGTGGATTACTGGACTAGCCTTATTGATTAATCTTGCATGTCACCTGAGCACACTAAATATTGAACTACATAGTAGTGTAGAACATCCAGCTTATGTATTGTACAGGATCCAAGCATTCCAAATCAGCATCAAAACATTGTGCCTGCCTGATAAAGGATCTTTCCAAAACTGAAAGTAATGACCACAGATAATTCAGAACTGAAGACGCACTTCAGTCACAGCAACTTCGTGGAAATGATTTCTGAACTTGACAGTCTGTTTAATGTAAACTGTGTCCTCTTTGCCTTGAACGATTACTGAGCTCTGCCCTGCTCAATTGGGAAGTGAAACTGTTGAGCTGCAGATGAATGACATTCTGAAACATGAACTCAGAACAGCTACTGAACACTTCTACAGTCTGTTCTACAAAACATAATGTTCTAATATAACTCTGTGTGTACAAGAGGCAGTGTCATTTTCTGTTTGTATACTTAATTATGAATGCACATTTTCCATAATAAACATGATAATGACAAAATATAGGAACAGAGTGACAAATGAACATCTGGCCTGACTAACAAGAATCAGTACGGCAGACTAAAAATATATTATGACTGTCAAGGAGATGCATGCATATGTCTACTCATGTCACCATTAAGGTAGGCCTATTTCAATTTTAACTGGTGTTGGCTGCTACATTAGCATGTTATATTGCATTTTGATAGACATGTGTAAGCCAAATATTTTGTGGTGGGAACAAAACAAAAGCTGACAAGTCTGGTAAATGTCATTTTCGTTGATTTGTGCAGCATGGCTCAATATTTCATTCTGGCCTGTCTAAGTGGCTCCTGTGAAAATTACTGGGAGGACAACTGCTATACAGGCTAATGTTCCTCAGGGACACCCATACTTAAGACCACAAATCAAATTGAAGAGCAAAGATTTATGTACAGACTTGGATGACGGCCACTGAATATAAAATAGCCATTCACAACTAGGAGTGGGCTTTTTAGTAGGAAAAAAGAATCCATTAAAGAGTATGGAATATTCATTTCAAAAACAGTTTTATATGTCCTATGCCAAATAAACAGTATGTCTCTGATGAGTACATTAACAAACTTATTTTTAAATTACTCTACAAGAAAACAAAAAGTATTACAATCGTGTACTACAAAGTGTTTTTAAGATGCAGTGTTCATTCCTCATCTTATGCAAGTCAATAATAATTGCTACATAAATACAAAGTACCATGATCGTGCTGAAGCCTGGTTCTGACAAAACTTAAGCCATTCTTAGATTACCTCTTGAGATTCTTTCTTTGTACAGTTTTCATGTTCTTCCCATTGTTACATGTTCTGATTTCATTGCTCTGCCGAAAGACATATTTTTAGATTAATTTTGTTCTTAAAGCTTAGGGTGGGTAAATGAATGTACCATTTAATAAAGTAGTGCCCAATCAAGACTTTGCCGTCCATTCTATGCCAATTAGGAGTGTTCAGTTCATGTAGCAGACACAGAAGGTGCATGCAATCTCCAAAGAAATTGTAACCAGGTTGGGAACTTGTATATGTTCACTACTATACCTCCTATCAATGCTGTGGAAAAATATTTTAAGAAATAAAGGATATTTTTCTTCTTTAGACTAGAGTGCATATAGTTGATAAGCAACTGTTTCCAACCAAGATCTGTTGTCCTTTCTTGCAATACATCTCAACCAAGTGTTAATGATGAATGATACCAAAAAATGTTGCATTGTAAGGAGCTAAGAGAACCCTGTTACAAAGGCAGGAATGGGATCCAGTTAAATGGCTGTGTTGTTCTGGTTACCACTCCATGAAAACAATATAGTAGCTCTTGATGATGTGTAGAAGAAAGTGACCAAGTGCTTCCTGGGTCTGGTGGTATGTCCCCTACTTTGACAGGTTAAGGGAATTAAACCAATTAAGTATTTAGAATAGAAGGCTGCATAAAATTCTCCAAGGTATAGATAAAGCTGATCTATCAAAATTCTTTTGATTAAGTAGTGAAATCACATACTCATGCTTACTGGTTGAAATTATTGGTAGGTGCCTTTAGGCAAAATCCAGGAAGCCCTTCCTATCATAGAAAGTTATAGGAACCTTAAAAATACAGCTAAGTTATGTAGTATAAGCAAGAATCTTGACAAGCTTTAAAAAATACAGTAAACAAATGAGCTTGACATACTGAGTGGCCAGCTCTCATCCATAAAACTTTTTAAGTTGTGATATTGTTTATTTTTATATTAGCACATTCTGTCTCTTAGATACACCTTTTCCTTGGATATCCCCTTTGCTGCTCTTGCTTAGGAGTAAGAAATCATCACTGCAAAGCAAATGTAATAAGAACATAAGACATTCGACAGAGGAGCAGAGATCATTCAGTCCATCAAACTTGTTTGTTTAGCTAATGGTTAAGCTGTCACAATATATTATCCAGATACTTCTTAAGAGGCTGCCCAGGTTTGTGTTTTGGTAGTTTGTTCCAAATTCCCACACCTTTTTGGGTAAAGAAGTGCTTACTGGATTCATCTTAAAATGACTTCCCCTTAATTACCACTGGCATTCCTTGTGTACATGACTCACCATTTACTCAAAGGAATTTGGTTGGGTCTCATTTATTGATGTTTTTGAGAATTTTGAAGACCTAGATTAGGTACCATATAGCCTATTCCTCTCAAGATTAAACTATAGAAGTTCTTTAAATAAATAATTCATAAATTGATTGATCAATAAATAAATGCATAAACTGATTGATCTATATCTATCTTTCTATATATATATATATATATATATATATATATATATATATATATATATATATATATATATATATATATATATACTAGCAAAATACCCGCGCTTCGCAGCAGAGAAGTAGTGTGTTAAAGAGGTTATGTAAACATATATTGTGGGGAATAGCCCGGACACAGACAGGTAGACATGATGTTTCTTCACCACACACGTTTATTTACAACTATTTACAAGAATAGTGAGCACAAACCCAGTGCTGCAGCACCAATCACCCCTCAAGTCCTGGCCACAACACATGCCTTCTCAGTCTCTCAGGTCCACCTCCACTCCTCTCCTCTCCACCAAGCTTCGTCCTCTTCCACCTGACTCTTGCCCCTGACTGGAGGGAGGCGGCCCCTTTTATATGCCCCGGATGGGCTCCAGGTGCATCCTAAGGGCTTCCGTAGCCACACCCCTGTGTGGCGGAAGCTCTGTCTGTATTTCCGGAAGTCCTCCGGGTATCCTCAATAGTCTTCCCCCCCAAAACTTCCGGGTGTGGCGGAAGTACTGAGGTCCACGGCTCCCAAGGCATTGGGGCGCCCCCAGGCGGTGACCACGGGCCCCTACAGGGTTGAGCTTCCAAGCTCTGTACCCGTGGTCCCCACAGCAACCAGGGAGGATGCCCCCTCATGTTCCGGAGGATCCACAAGCTCTCCTCTGGTCCTACTGGGCGTCCTGGCCGGGCATGAACGCCCGCCGGGGCACCACAGTATATATATGTATATATGTATATGTATATATATCTACATATACACATATCTACATATACATATATATACATTATATACATATATATATATATATATATATATACATATAGGGCGGCACGGTGGCGCAGTGGGTAGCGCTGCTGCCTCGCAGCTGGGAGACCTGGGGACCTGGGTTCACTTCCCGGATCCTCCCCTTCGTGGAGTTTGCATGTTCTCCTCGTGTCTGCGTGGGTTTCCTCTGGGGCGCTCCGGTTTCCTCCCACAGTCCAAAGACATGCAGGTTAGGTGGATTGGCGATTCTAAATTGGCCCTAGTGTGTGCTTGGTGTGTTTGTGTGTGTCCTGCGGTGGGTTGGCACCCTGCCCAGGATTGGTTCCTGCCTTGTGCCCTGTGTTGGCTGGGATTGGCTCCAGCAGACCCCCGTGACCCTGTGTTTGGATTCAGTGGGTTGGAAAATGGATGGATGGATGGATATATACATATACACATCCACATATATATACATATATATATATATATATATATACACATATCAACATATATATACACATACATATACACACATACATACACACACACATATACATATATACATATACACATACATACATAGTGCGTTGTAACACGGGCTGTGATTGTTACATGGGAGGGAGACGACAAATCACAGCTTCCCGCTTTCTAATCGGGCCTGTGATTGGTGCTTTGACTGATGCCCAGATCCCACAGTATCTCCCCTTAGGAGAGGCGGTTAGCGGTGAATAGCGGTGCTGCAAGTTTAGCTTTACACCTGTTTTTAAGACTTATTGACTGAAAGGGGCTTTCATGAAAAAACTTAGGGCTTTGCTACAGGATACACCCTCCACAAGTTAAGGAAGTAAAAATAAAGGTATATATTTCTGTTTTATTTAAATCTTTTAAGTTTGTATGCGGGCGGCATGGTGGCGCAGTGAAAGGTGCCAGTTAGGAGACCCGGTTCGCTTCCCTGCGTGGAGTTTGAAATGTTCTCCCCGTGTCTGTCTGGGTTTCCTCCGGGTACTCCGGTTTCCTCCCACAGTCCAAAGACATGCAGGTTAGGTGCATTGGCGATTCTAAATTGTCCGTGGTGTGTGGGTGTGTGTGGGTGTGTGCGCCCTGCAGTGGGCTGGCACCTTGCCCGAGGTTTGTTTACTGCCCTTGTGCCCTGTGTTGGCAGGGATTGCCCTCCTGTATTTAGGATATAGCGGGTTGGATAATGGATGGATGGACATCTGTATGCATAGCCCCATTTAACCCATTTTCGTTTTTTTTTCTTTCTTCAGTAATATTTCAGCAAACCCGGAGCTTGCCAGTTCAAATCCTGGTACTGACACCACTCTGTGACCCTGAGGAAGTCACTTCACCTGCCTGTGCCTGCAAAAAACAAAAGTAATGTAACAAATTGTACCTCAGATGTTGCAAGTTGCTGGAATAAAGGCATAAGTCAAATAGATAAATATGTATTATACACATAGGAACTATTCATTTATTTTCAGTTAAGTCATCTGCAGCAAACCTTTATAAATGAGGGTTTCTCCTTTTTAGAACAGTGCAAACTGCTTCTTCTTCATTGAGGTTTTCTCTTGGAGAGCTTTTTTTCATTTCATTGAAAATTAAAGCAGCAGCTGCCAAAATATGTAGCTTTCTTATTAATTTTTCAACATTGTGTAAAATAACTTTATAAAGTAACATAAAAGGTTTAAATACTGGTTATCCTTTTACACTAAAATATTACTAAAGAGATACAAAAAAAGTAAAATGCATATGTTGTTTTTCTTTAAGGAGATTAAATATTACTGAAGAAAGAAAAAAAAAAAACTAAAACAGCCAAATGGGGCTATGCATACAAACTTAAAAGGTTTAAATAAAACAGAAATATATACCTTTATTTTTACTTCCTTAACTTGTGGAGGGTGTATCCTGTAGCAAAGCCCTAACTTTTTTCGTGAAAGCCCGTTTCAGTCAATAAGTCTTAAAAACAGGTGTAAAGATATTGACAATAAGCTACGCAAACCCACCAAGACATGGAATCGTTTAAATCAAGGCGCTGCGCTACCTTCTTCCAGATCGGCCCCAAGGCGTTCATATTTTTCCAAAGCAGTTCTGGTCTCCATTGGCATCTGTAGCTGAGTCGAAAAACACCATCCCATACTATTAGTTAACGATTAACACATTTCTATAATCCAAATCTTATCATGGGATATATCATCTACTCTAAATTCTGCTCTGTACTTCTAAAATTTATATTTTTTATTTCTTACTATATTGAGGAATTGTTCTGTTCTGTGTACTGCATTGTATTGTATTGACCCCCTTCTTTTGACACCCACTGCACGCCCAACCTACCTGGAAAGGGGTCTCTCTTTGAACTGCCCTTTCCCAAGGTTTCTTCCATTTTTTCCCTACAAGGTTTTTTTGGGAGTTTTTCCTTGTCTTCTTAGAGAGTCAAGGCTAGGGGGCTGTCAAGAGGCAGGGCCTGTTAAAGCCCATTGCGGCACTTCCTGTGTGATTTTGGGCTATACAAAAATAAACTGTATTGTATTGTATTGTATTGTAAGCATACAATACAACTGATAATATGTTGCGCTTATTTATCTGGTGTACCGACATTTCTGCACGTTTAATGGCTGAAATCCAACGTGGTTTGTGCCCTTCAGAATGAAAACAGTTTGCATTTACCTTTTAATAAAAGGCGAGCTTTTAAGCCTGAGAAATCACCCCGTAAATGCACACGTTTAATTGCACATGTGTTAATATGTATGCTTACACACTGTTTCTTCTTCATTGAGGTTTTCTCTAGCATATAGATCGGGGGTAATTATATTCACGGCATTCGTAGTCTGAATCACAATCTGATTGTATGGGTGGTTACCTACCAGGTAACGCTTATGGTTGGCCAGCAAGTCAGCTAACATCAGCCACGGTGCCTTCAGTTGTGAGAAGCAGATTTTTTTTTTTTTTGTTCTTTATTTCGTCTTATACGATTTCTCGTATTAGAAATTTGTTAGTTTTCGCATACCCCTTGGGGTCAGAGCGCAGGGTCAGCCATTGTACAGCGCCCCTGGAGCAATTACAGGTTAAGGGTCTTGCTCAAGGGCCCAGCAGAGTAGGATCTCTTTTGGCAGTGACGGGGATTCGAACCGGCAACCTTCTGGATACCAACGCAGATCCTTAGCCTCAGAGCCACCACTCAATCACTCAATCAAAGTGATCACCACAGATCATAGAATGGTTGAAAATAGTTTACTGTCAAATAATGCAAAGAGTACGCGACGCGTGTTTCGCCCTAATTCTTGGCTTCACACTCACTGCACTCGCTTACGGTAATCGAACCTCGGACGTCAGCGCTAGAGGGGCTTTGCAGCGGTGAAGTATTGCTTTTAAATTTTAATTAAGAAGAAAAGAAACCTTTTTAAATTGACGAAAAATATACCAATAACAATTTGTTAAGGATCTGTTTTTTTGTGAAGCTGCCTTTACACAGCCTGTCCGCTGTTTTATAAACAAATGCCATATAAGGCCATCCTTTCTCTTTCACAGTCAGTTCACGTGATTACGTGGGAGGCGTGATGACGCGATACGCAACCCCGCCTCCCACGGCCAGCGAGCTGCAGTCCATTACTGTATATGGACAAAAAAGAGGGTTCCAGTTATGACTGTTACGCTTTGAGTTTCGAAATGAAACCTGCCTAACTTTTTGTAAGTAAGCTGTAAGGGAATGAGCCTGCCAAATTTCAGCCTTCCCACCTACACGGGAAGTTGGAGAATTACTGATGAGTGAGTGAGTGAGTGAGTGCTTTGCCTTTTATTAGTATATATATATATAATATATATATATAGACAGATATTACTTACACAACATTGTCTTAACATACACCAGAAAAAGAAATAAAGTGAGTCATAGTGAGGCATTATGCAGGCATATTGCTGTTAGTATAAAGCAGGCCCAGAGTGGCACTTCTTAACATCATTCTGCTGCAAAGTCTGTTGGCTATGCATATGCCGCTTTGTCCATAATGGCACTCAGATTTGTTTTAATTCTGTCTTTCACAATCTCCTACAGGGGGTCCAGAGTTTGTCCTTGACCGAGCCTGCCCTTTTAATTAATCCACTGTCATTGTTCCTCAGTCTAAAACAGGACCCGTATCTGGAAATACATCCTTGACACTTTGTCAACTTATTTTCTTTTAGCAACAACCTTCAATTATACAGGGATAACCTTTTTCCCCAAATCTTTATGTTCTCTCGTTTCTTACAATATATATTATATATGCACTAAATATATACATCACACACACATAGTTGTGGGCTGATTTACAATTGACCCGAGTCGAGGCCCATTCGTACTTACAGACAATGATCCCTTTAATTATTTTTACTTTCTTTTTACTGAGTAATAGATTCAGTTCCACTACACTACACAAACTTTCCCCCGTGAAGCATCGGCCGACCACTGTGAAGCACCAGTAAGTGAACGACAAGTTGTAACCAACATCGTGAGTACCAACACATGAATAACAAGTGGGGAGTGGTCCTCATGAAGTATCGATTTATCGGCATAGAACAACGTAGAATGCAAGAACAACATTTGGGGGCTGTTAGGCGTGTTTATTGCGGTTGGTGCTCGGGGAATGGTGTTGATGCTGGGATGCTATGAGAAATGAGACTCTCTGGTCTGATGAAACCAACATAAGCATCTTGTCTGGAGGAAACCAGGCAATACTCATCACCCTGCACAATACCCATCTCAGCAGTGAAGCACAGTGACAATATCATGACTGTGAGAGGTTTGTTTGTCAGTGGCAGACAAAGACATGGTTGAGGAAAACACTTAATGAAGCAAAGCACATAGATATTCACAGTGAAAACCTATTCAGGGTCACTGTGAACTAAACGTTCACTTTGACTATCATTCTTGACAATGACTATAACCACAAAGCAAAGATAACACAGTATATGTTTAGTGAAACCATTCTGGGAATGTCTTTGAGTTGCCCAGCCAGATCTTGGTCTTAAAACCCCAATCCAATATCTACTGCATATAGAGACTAAAAAATAGTTGCCTATTGACATTCTTAATCCAACCTGACAGAGCTTGAGAGGATCTGCAGAGAAGAATGGCAGACAATCAGCAAATTCAGATGTGTGAAGCTTGTTGTGTCCTAGTTTAAGAATCTAGGCTTGAATCACTGCCAAAGATTGCTCTTCAACTAAATATTTATTAAAGTGTTTAAATACTCGAGTCAGTGTGATATATTTCAATTTTTTTATCATAATTTTAAAAACAAATCCAAAATTCTGTTTTCTCGTTGTCATTCTAAGGTATCGAGAAATTGTTTCTTTATATGAAGAATAAATTAATTTAAATGATTTTATGCACAGGGCTACAATCATAGCAAAATGTGAAAAACTGAAGGCGTCTGATTTTTTCAGAATTCACTGCAGGCTAATAAAAGTTTACATTTTGCATGTTTAAATATCTTAGGAAAAAACTGAGGCAACCCCACTAAAAGTTTGCCATTTTTGTTGGACTTTTACACCTTATAACCTCAATATCTTCAGAAACAGAACATCGATATTGACTTTAGTTTTACTTTAAAGGAAATTGAAACAACTGCATATCAAAACACTGCCCATTTCATGTGTTTATGTTGACAACAATAATTATTGAGAATTTTTCATTAGGGATATTTAAAAGAACAAGATTTTTATGCTTGATACTCAATAACTTTTTAATGGTTGATAGCATCAAAACAAATAATAAGCAAGGATACAAATTATCTGTGTATATATTTCTCAGAAAAATTAACTTACATCAGATTTCAATAAAAAAAGGATATTTTTATCATGAACATTTGGTATATCTTCACACACCAATTACAAAATATCTGCCTCTGCTCTGAGCTCTTCCATTTACCTCACCAGCTGATAGTCAATGTAGATCACTCGTAATAAACAAAAAAGCATAAATATGCGCGTTTGAAAGTAAAATGATACAAAATTATATTACGCATATACATACACACATACATAGATGGATACGCACACAAAAATAACCAGCCAAAAGTCTAGACACACCCAGAAATTTTTCATGTTTTTGATACAAGTTAATCCTTAATTAGTTTTTAATTATTAATTTAAATGCTAATTTGGTCCAGATTTTGACTGGTAATGTGTATCTATGTATAAAATATATACGAGGGGGTACCCAAAAATAACCGGAATTGAAAAAAAAATTCTTTTAATAATTTTTATTACTGAAATTTTATTCTCCTTCAAAGTACTCTCCATTTGAATGAATGCACTTGTCCGAACAATTCTCCCACTGGAGGAAACATTTTTGGAATTGCTGAAGAGGGAACGTTGTCCAATGCCTGCAGTAAATTTTCTTGGACTTCCTCACAGTACAAAAGCTTTCCTTTGAGTTTTTTTTTCAGATGCGGGAACAAGAAAAAGTTAATACGGAGGAAGATCAAGGTGACATTTCTCCTTGTTTGAAATTGCACAAAACCACCCTTAGACCTGTGGTTTACTTAAAGCTTCCTTTTTAAAAGCAGTTTCAAGCATTCACTCCAGTTTCAGCAGCAGTTTTCCCTAAGAGAAGACAAAATTTAACGCAGACTCGCTGTTCTTTTACGGAATACCGTACAAACAATACAGAGCAACGCCACTTGGCAGACTGGCACTAGAATACTATAAGTATGCTACACTCAGCGGCAAAAATCGTAACTAAGTCTAAATTTCGCATCAGGTACAGATTCCGGATATTTTTGGGTACTCCCACGTATATATTAGATCTATATGTGAAAGTAGAGAGGTTCTTTTGCTTTGAAATGATAAGTGATATTTCAAAAGTCTTTTGGTAAATGCAAATATACATTCTTATAACAGCTGCTTCAATAAGCACCTTCACATCAGTCTGACGCACAGGGAGGTCATGTTTCAAAACTGTTAGGCTGAGAAATTTAGATAGCTGACTGGTGTGTGTGACAGTGCAGGTTGGTTTCACACTACTAGGTTGAATCTCGAAGAGCATCTTGAACATGCTACCCTCTGATAATGTACCCGAGGATGAACGAGCTGGATGAAGACACTCGCACAAAGCAAGGGGTAGGTGCATAAAGCTGCCATGTGCTTTTATTTAAAAACGACAACAAAGTGTCCCAAATTGCAGTGCTTTCTTCCATAAACAATCCAAATGAAACAGTGAATCATCTGTGCAATTAAAATTTCAGTACTTAAAACAAGAATAAAAACTTATCACAGTTATTAGGACCTTGTTCCATCGGACAAAGCCCAGCACAACTCCCCCTTACGTCTCCCCAGCTCATCATTGCTCACTCAGCTGGCGAGACCACCAGCACCCGTAGTCCTCTCCAACCTCAGAAAGCATTTCATAAGGTGACACATGAGAGGTTGGGCATCAAATTAAAAGAAGTGGGAGTTCATGGTGATGTTTTTAGATGGGTGCAGAATTGGCTCAGACACAGGGAAACAGAGGGTGATGGTGGCGAGGAACCATCTTCAGAATTGGCCGATGTTAAGAGTGTTGTTCCACAGCGGGGCAGTGCTAGGGCCGCTGGCTATTTTTAATATATATAAATGAATTAGATTGGAATATAAGCAACAAGCTGGTTAAGTTTGCAGATGATACCAAGATAGGTGGATTAGCAGCTAATTTGGAATTCATTATATCATTACAGAAGGATTTGGATAGCATACAGGCTTGGGCAGATTTGTGGCAGATATAATTTTAATGTCAATAAATTAAAGAATTACACATAGGAAGTAAAAATATTAGGTTTGAATACACAATGGGCGGTCGGAAAATCGAGAGTACACCTCATGAGAAGGATTTAGGAGTCCTAGTGGACTCTAAGCTATCGACTTCCCGACAGTGTTCAGAAGCCATTAAGAAGGCTAACAGAATGTTAGGCTATATAACACAATGTGTAGAATACAAGTCTAAGGAGGTTATGCTCAACCTTTATAATGCACTGGTGAGGCCTCAGCTTGAGTACTGTGTGCAGTTTTGGTCTCCAGGATACAAGAAGGACATAGCAGCACTAGAAAATGTCCAAGAGAAAAGTGACTAGCTGATTCAAGGCCTACAGGGGTTGAATTATGAGGAAAGATTAAAAGAGCTGAGACTATACAGTTTAAGCAAAAGAAGATTAAGAGGTGACATGATTGAAGTGTTTAAAATTATGAAGGGAATCAGTACAGTGGATCGAGACTGTTATTTTAAATGAGTTCATCATAGAACACGGGAGACACAGTTGGAAACTTTAATTAAGGGTAAATTTCGCACAAACATTAGGAAGTTTTTCTTTACACAAAGAACAATAGACACTTGGAATAAACTACCAAGTAGTGTGGTAGACAGTAAGACGTTGGGGACTTTCAAAACTCGATTTGATGTTTTTTTGGAAGAAATAAGTGGATAGGACTGGTGAGCTTTGTTGTGCTGAATGGCCTGTTCTTGTCTAGAGTGTCCTAATGTTCTAACCTCTGCCTCAAGCGGCTTTGGCCAGACCAATTGGGGTCGGTTGTTCTCCCATCTTCCTTCTTCCTAGAGAGGACTCCACCACGAATCACACCCACACCACAATAATAAATTAGTGGGAAACACTGTCCCTAGAGCACTGATCCTTTGCTCTTTTGTGGGGACATCCACCATGCTACGTTTCACACACACTGCTGACTCGTCCTGCCTCTCCAACCAATGCTGTTCTCATGGGCTCTTGTTTTTCTTCTGTTCCCCATTTCTGTCCAGTGCAGGTACCTTTTATGCTAATGCTCCCAATGCAGCACAGGTGCAAAACGTGACATGCCCTCCAATGAAGTAATGAGGCAACTGCCTGGCACGCTCAATCACACCATGTCTTCATGATCAAGCAGGCACCCCCCTAGCTGTCCTCCCAGCGAAGCTCACTCGCACCGCGATTACAGCCTGCACATTTGCAGGGTGGTGATTATTTATTTAAATCAGCACGAGTGCCACGGACCACTTATCACAGTGAGAGAGAATACTTTTCAGGGAAGACATAGCACTCATCTTAAGAAATAGCATAAAGGGTTAATAAATGTCCAGAAACCTGTTTCAGCATATCAGGAAACCAAGTAGAAGGCCAAGTGAACAACAAACAGAAGGACTGTCCAGGGACGTCAATATGCAAAATGAACTAGATAATTAAGAGATCAGCAGATGTCCTGGTAAACAACAATACTGGACAGATGTCACATAAACAGAGATTTCGAAGGGGAATAGCTGAAACGTAATTGATATGAAAAGAACTTATTTACTATGTTATCTGGTGTGAAAGCCTACGAACCAATTATAGTAAATTGCCAGGTGATATGTATGGCATTAGTCAGCACTGTCATGTAAATTCAATACTTTTTTGATCATTCTGCGACAGACTGCTGTGATGAATGCTTTCCTCTTCTGAATTAGCTGAGGAGTAAATTAAAGATACAATAGATAAGCTTTCTCATGGTCTGGTTTCAGATTTAAAGAGGTTTTTAATCAGACACTAGCAAAATACCCCGCGCTTCGCAGCAGAGAAGTAGTGTGTTAAAAGAGGTTATGTAAACATATATATATACATAAACATATATACATATATATATACATATCTACATATACACATATTTACATATACATATACAGTAATCCCTCGCTATATCGTGCTTCGCCCTTTCACGGCTTCACTCCATCGCGGATTTTATATGTAAAGCATATTTAAATATATATCGCGGATTTTTTTGCTGGTTCGCTGGATTTCTGCGGACAATGGGTCTTTTAATTTCTGGTACATTGCTTCCTCAGTTGGTTTGCCCAGTTGATTTCATACAAGGGACGCTATTGGCAGATGGCTGAGAAGCTACCCAACTTACTTTTCTCTCTCTCTCTCTTGCGCTGACTTTTCTCTGATCCTGACGTAGGGGGATTGAGCAGGGGGGCTGTTCGCACACACCTAGACTATACGGACGCTCGTCTAAAAATGCTGAAAGATTATCTTCACGTTGCTACCTTCTGTGCAGCTGCTTCCTGAAGCAACATGCTGCACGGTGCTTCGCATACTTAAAAGCTCGAAGGGCACGTATTGATTTTTGATTGAAAAACAAACTCTGTCTCTATCTCTCTCTCTCTTTCTCTGCTCCTGACGGAGGGGGTGTGAGCTGCCGCCTTCAACAGCTTTGTGCCGCGGTGCTTCACATACTTAAAAGCCAAACAGCCCTATTGATTTGTTTGCTTTCCTATCTCTTTCTGACAGGCTTTGCTCCTGACGCGCACTCCTTTGAAGAGGAAGATATGTTTGCATTCTTTTAATTGTGAGACGGAACTGTCATCTCTGTCTTGTCATGGAGCACAGTTTAAACTTTTGAAAAAGAGACAAATGTTTGTTTGCAGTGTTTGAATAACGTTCCTGTCTCTCTACAACCTCCTGTGTTTCTGCGCAAATCTGTGACCCAAGCATGACAATATAAAAATAACCATATAAACATATGGTTTCTACTTCGCGGATTTTCTTATTTCGCGGGTGGCTCTGGAACGCAACCCCCGCGATGGAGGAGGGATTACTGTATATACATATACACATCCACATATACATATATATATATACATATACAAATTTACATATCTACATATATATATACATATAAATATAGACATACATATATACATACATACATACATTCACATATATATATATATACTGTATATATACATATCTACTTATTGGCTCCTGTATTTAGGATATAGCGGGTTGGATAATGGATGGATGGACATTTGTATGCATAGTCCTATTTTCCCGTTTTCGTTTTTTTTCTTTCTTCAGTAATATTTCAGCAAACCCGGAGCTTGTCAGTTCAAATCCTGGTACTGACACCACTGTGTGACCCTGAGGAAGTCACTTCACCTGCCTGTGCTGCAAAAAACAAAAGTAATGTAACAATTGTACCTCAGATGTTGCAAGTTGCTGGAATAAAGGCATAAGTAAAATAGATAAATATGTATTATACACATAGGAAGTATTAAATTTATTTTCAGTCAAGTCATCTGCAGCAAACCTTTATAAATGAGGGTTTCTCCTTTTTAGATAGTGCAAACTGTTTCTTCTTCATTGAGGTTTTCTGTTGGAGAGCTTTTTTTCATTTCATTGAAAATTAAAGCAGCAGCTGCCAAAATATGTAGCATTCTTATTAATTTTTCAACATTGTGTAAAATAACTTTATAAAGTAACATAAAAGGTTTAAATACTGGTTATCCTTTTACACTAAAAATATTACTAAAGAGATACAAAAAAAGTAAAATGCAAATGTTCTTTTTCTTTAAGGAGATTTAATATTACTGAAGAAAGAAAAAAAAAACTAAAACAGCCAAATGGGGCTATGCATACAAACTTAAAAGGTTTAAATAAAACAGAAATATACACTTTTATTTTTACTTGCTTAACTTGTGGAGGGTGTATCCTATAGCAAAGCCCTAACTTTTTTTGTGAAAGCCCGTTTCAGTCAATAAGTCTTAAAAACAGGTGTAAAGATATTGACAATAAGCTACGCAAACCTACCAAGACATGGAATCGTTTAAATCAAGGCGCAAGTCGAAAAACACCATCCCATACTATTAGTTAACGGTTAACACATTTCTATATGTATTGTAAGCATACAATACAACTGATAATATGTTGTGCTTATTTATCTGGTGTACCGACATTTTTGCGCGTTTAACGGCTGAAATCCAACGTGGTTTGTGCCCTTCAGAATGAAAACAGTTTGCATTTACCTTTTTAATAAAAGGCGAGCTTTTAAGCCTGAGAAATCACCCCGTAAATGCACACGTTTAATTGCACATGTGTTAATATGTATGCTTACACAGTATTAAAAGACACTCAACAATTAACGTCATTTACCTTCGTTCCCACGTTTGAGTCGTGCTGTAAATCTCTTCCTTGTTTTCAGTTCACGTGATTACGTAGGAGGCGTGATGACGCGATACGTGACTCCCCCTCCTCCATTACAGTATATGGACAAAAAAGAGGTTCCAGTTATGACCATTACGTGTAGAATTTCAAAATGAAACCTGCCTAACTTTTGTAAGTAAGCTGTAAGGAATGAGCTGCCAAATTTCAGCCTTCCACCTACACGAGAAGTTGGACAATTAGTGATGAGTGAGTCAGTCAGTCAGTCAGTCAGTCAGTGAGTGAGTGAGTCAGTGAGGGCTTTACCTTTTATTAGTATAGATATATATATATATATATATACATATTACAATTGTTATAGTTCTCTTTGTATACCACGTTGTCAGTTCAGCACTCCGGTTGTAATATGACCAAGCCGTGCAAGCACACTCTTGAGAATGCAACGTATAGTTGTACAGGAGAAAAGCAATCTTGCCCCTCAAATCAATGGCAACCTTTTGTAGGTCTATGAACTTAATTTAAACTTTAGGTTTACACGGTGCTTTGTTTCCGACGTGCTGCGTTCAGTCAGTTCACGTGAGCCGCTCTCTTGTATGATGTTGCGATGTCCACGGCTTTATTTAATGTTAGCTAAGACCCGGCACTTAAAAGTTTCTCGCCTACAGCAATTTTAACTCCGTTACAAAAGTCATCCAAAGTCTCGTTTATAAGTCATGTCTTCTCATTAAACTTGTATCTCGCGAATATGGTATTGCAAACGGCAGCAGGAGCGTTTCTATAAACTTAATTTAAACTTACAGTTTACACCGTGCTTTGTTTCTGCAGTAGCGAAGTGATCACTCCTGCTGCGTTCAGTCAGTTCACGTGAGCCGCTCTCTTGTGTGATTTTGCGATGTCCACTGCTTTGTTTAATGTTAGCTAAGACCCGGCACTTCAAAGTTTCTCGCTACAGCAATTTTAACTCCGTTACAAAGTTATCCAAATCTCGTTTATACCTTGTGTCTTCTCATTAAACTTGTATCTTGCGAATATGGTATTGCAAACGGCAGCGGGAGCGTTTCTATAAACTTAATTTAAACTTACGGTTTACACCGTGCTTCGCTTCTTATTGTTTCGCTGCCTTCTCAATTGTTTAATGAATGTTTTCTTCAGCGCTCTTTGGGTACGTACTGCATTCACAGTCAGTTCACGTGATAACGTGGGAGGCGTGATGACGCGATACGCAACTCCGCCTCCCACGGCCAGCGAGCTGCAGTCCATTACAGTATATGGACAAAAAAGAGGTTCCAGTTATGACCGTTACGCTTTGAATTTCGAAATGAAACCTGCCTAACTTTTGTAAGTAAGCTGTGAGGAATGAGCCTGCCAAATTTCAGCCTTCCACCTACACGGGAAGTTGGAGAATTAGTGATGAGTCAGTCAGTCAGTCAGTCAGTGAGTCAGTGAGGGCTTTGCCTTTTATTAGTATAGATGTCCTAGTACCTTTCTTTAATTAATATGAAGATTTCTTCAATACTGGTGAAAGAGCTTCCTATCTCTGATTTGCAAACAGGTAATCAAATTGGTGACAAGTGAAGACCAACTTTCAAACACTTGCAATGGGATAATCCTGTAAAGTGACTGTCACATCACACTGCTTAGAGTAATTTATTTCCATTTTAGACCTAAACGTCTACACTTCTTACTAAATAACACGCCATCAATTAAAACAATGACATTCTCAGTTATCCACTGGAAAATGTGAATTAGCTGTTCAAAATATATGGGTGGGAGGGTTATTTGGTGTGTGGATGATGGGTTTGGGGTAAGGTTCATGTTAGTCAACTTCAACCAAAGAATAAAAGCATAGAATATGGAATTTTATCCAGGAAATTACAACATATATAGGATTTAATGCACGGACAACTACTATAGATTATGTTAGCTTTTAAGGTACAGTATACTGAGGCCCAGAGTGCAGGAGTACAGCAGCACAGGAGCTGCTGGAGAGAATTTTCAGCATGTTGTTACTGTAGACAAAGAGAAATCATTCCAGACTTATGGGGCTTAGCTAAAGTTAAACTCAATTGGGGGTCGCTGAAGTTGCTTCAAGCCATAAGATATACTGAGTGCAAAGCTGGGGTGAAGGCTCACTTTCTGGAGGAAAAGGTTGGAATCATGATACACAGCAAGAGAGACAAGAAGGGAGAAAGTGATTTGTGGTCCTGGAAAGGAGGGATGAGCTATATGACTTGGTACAAGCACATAAAACCAATACCAACAGGTGTCTGTTTAATTTCCTGTGTGAGTATTGAATTCTCCAAGCAGGACTATAATGTGAGTGTTCGGCTCCTTGTACCCTATTCTCTTTTGGGGGCTCCTTGAACCACACACCATCAATAGTCATGACCGGGATTAGTGTGGCAGATGAGGACAAAACACACCAAACAAGGGGATGATGAAAAGTGCTAGCGCTTTTATTATAAACAATCAAAATCCAAAGGTCCCAAGTGCAGTGCTCAAAAAAGTTTACTGAACTTTAAATAATCCATAAAAAAAAGTGTTCTGTGGAAGCTAAAATCTATAAGTAGAAAAATAAGTTAAAAATGAGGTTTGCAGCCCAGAGAGACATCAGTCAGCAGGTACAGACACCATTCTCTTTTGGCCCATGTCCCCTGCCACCAATCCCACGGCATCTGTGGGCAGCCACCTAGCCCAGCTCCACCACCCAGTGTGGGCACTCTGCACTTCCACCTCTGCCAATGGCTCCACCTGGTGATAGTACCCCGTGAGCATGATGATCGCTCCTGCTCCCAAAACGCTCAACGGGAGTGACCCACAGCCCCCTCCTGAGCAATGGCCACTCTCTCCTCCTTGGGGCTGTATTCCCATCCACCTGCTTCCACTCTGTTCACTGACTTGTTTTCTCTTTCTTTCTCCTGCCTGCTATTTCTCCTGTCTTTTAAACTCTGCTCTTTTCTTGACTCTGTTTTTCTCCTTTTGAACTTGCTCTCCCCTTTATAGGCTAGGGAGCGGTTGCAGGTGCGATGGCCTGATTGCCGCCCTGGGCTGATAATAAGGTGATCGGACAGTCAATGTGTTTCAACAAGGCAATGCACAGACAGCTTACTGCCTTGCACCAACCTGGAGACGGTGTGTCTTCCCGGCACATCACTCACATCTGCTCCACCCCCCAGCAGGAGCACATTCCATTATCAAAACAGACACTGTTTTTGAGCCGTGGACCCACTATACCACAGTGAGTAGGTGATACTAATTTAAGCAACATAAAACTATGTTTAAAAATGGCAAATTGGTTTTCAGCAGTATTATCCATACTTGAATGGATGGAATTAATAAAGAATAATACAAAAATACAACCCTAACAATGTTTTATAAATAAATCTAAATTAACTTTGTCTAGAGCAGGTTCTTCAGTGATGTTCATGGAGGCTGGGTAACACTAGCTGGTCAAGCTTGGTCTAAAAAAGCCACATGAAGCAGCCATGTGTGCTTTCCACTTATTAGATGAAGTGTGAGGGTCAGATGCAATAGTACTCAGGTTATAGGAAAGAGTGTTCCTATAACAGAACATTCTGAACCTATTCCAGGAACACATGGGCTTAGGACAAGAAACCATCCTGCACAGGGTGACCGCCTATCTCGGAGTCCATTCATGCATATAACCACATTTACTCTTGGGCCTATACATTCTTAGTGATGTTGGAGGAAACTAGGGTACTCAAAGGAAAATCTACATGGACACAGGAAAAACACACAAACCCCCACAGATAATATCCACCTGTAGAATTTAAACCCAGGCACTTTATCATATGAAACAAAAATGCTACCCATGGCACTACCGTGCTGTCCAAGGATGATCCAAAACATACAATTTATAGTTTTCATATATTATTACATTTTTAACTTGTTAAACAATTCTGAGTCTTCTACTCCCTCTTCCTTTTGTTCTTTGCATATTGTGATGTGTGAGTCCCTGTCTTGCAGCCCAAAACACTTTAGCAAACCCAACTTTATTCAGCTTGAAACATGAACAGCATGGTTATTTATTGTAAAGGGATCTACCACTCTCCTATACACAGACACAGCAATCAGGCAGGGTCATGGTCATGTTATTTGCCAAGTAATTCTGTTCCCTGCATTTATAATATTCCTTGCATCACCATTTGACGGCAGGTGTTCATGGAGCGACAGCGATCTATTCGGATTTGTTTTCGTGGCGGACTGATACCAGCGCTGGATGCCTGCAGTTGCCCCGGCAACCGATAGGCTGTCTTCCATAGAGGCCGCAATCGCACTTTGGGACACTCTTCGGAATGTCATCCCGTTGGGGGGAGCCCCAAAAGAGTTTAGAAACCTTACAATATTAACATACAGATCCTATCCAAGGCAGTGAATGGGGAAAGGGGACAGTCAACAACAGTTGGGTCTTTGGTTGTCCAAGGTCTTAGAAAGCTGGATCTTGGAGAAGAAAAAAAAAATTGATTGATTCATTTATCATCATACCAGTGGTATCATTCTGACACCATTTTATGAAACATATCATTACAACACAAGGTGTTTCTAGGGCATATCACACAAAATGGCCTCATGGTTGGTTGAGAATCTGCCCTTTTCCATATTAAAGACTTTTCAAATTGCAATTATCTTCCTTTTTGAACATCTCTAATTCTTGTTTAGTTTATTGGGCTTTGAAATCCTTTGCTGTTTAACAATTCACAAATGGTTTTACTCACTTAATGAAGCCAACCATGCCTGTCTGACCTATCCTCTCACAAATAAACAATATGTTTCTCTTTCACATACTCTTCTGAAACAACTTTTAACAGTAGAATCCCTGAAGCCTATGAAAAAACTTGAAATCCAGTGCCCCCTTTGCACCTCTCCATTAGCGTCTTTTGTTTTGTTAATGTGTCGATCAGCACAAGCAGCAAGCACCCTGCTGTCCCACCCCCGCCACTGCTGCAGTCAACTCGGGTAAAAAGTTCCAACTAACGAAATATTATTTACCCTATACAACTCCAGGCACCCCACACTGAGACAAACAAGACTTGAGCTGGGATAACTTTTTGTCCGAGATGACTGCGGTGGTGGGGGGATGTGGTTAGTGTTTAGATCTGGTAGGGTCATGCTGATTGACACATTAACAAAACAAAAGACACTAATGGAGAGGTGCGAAGGAATTTTAGGTGGCTGGGGATTATGAGCTTTTTCGTAAGCTTCAGAGATTCTAGTGTCAATCAGAGTAATGCAGCACCTTGTCATATACAGAATGATAATTTACTTTATGACATTTTTAATTCAATATACTGTCCATTATCAAACCCAATTATCTAACCTAGGGAGTATTCTGACTGCATTTGGTACAATAGAATAGAATACCTTTTATTGTCACTATATACATGTACATGAGAAGTTGGGAATGAGAACATCATAAGTTTCATTCATGTATATGACCAGAATCACACATTTCTTTTAAATTGTGAACAAAAATATTCTTGTTAAAAATATACTAAATATTTTGTACAGTATTACTGTGGTTAGATATGACCCAAAATACACATGTATTTTAATCTTGAACAATGTGCCACCAGAAATGAATTGGAGAAATGAGATGAGACAAAAAAGGAAAACAAACAAATAATGTCCAAAAAACAAACAAATGTCAAAAGAATTTTGTAATGAAATGTTGAAGTAGTGAACAAGCTCCGTGGAATGAAATCTACTCATTCAGTTCCCATGTATTTCTATAGAGCCAAAAACATTAATAAGCTACAAGAGGAAATGATGTTTTTGAGAAAAAATGCCTGGAAGGCAATTATTTGCATAGCCAAAATGATTGCTGGTGCATTTGAAGTGATTGCTGGTTTTCAATCTTGTTGGGGGAAAAAACAATTTTATATTGACAGAGTAAGTAATATTTCAAATGAGAGCGAAGAGGGCAGTTATCAGAATAAAGGAGACAACATAAACTATATCAGTATTTTCAACAGGGGTAACCTAGGTGATTTGTGCATAGATGAGATGACAAACACCGGAGGGCAGCCCTTTGACTAAATCATATTTTGAGTAGAAGTGCATGATTTCTATTGAAATTGCTGTGGTAGCTTCTTTCAGAAGCAGCAATGTGAGCGGTGTGGTCACACCATGTGTTTGTTATTCTCATCACTGCTCAGTCTCCCAGCAGAATGAAACTGACTGCCAATGTCAATGTCACAGTTGCACTGCACGTCATGTTGTAGAGTTTATACGGAAGATATGTGACATTGTTGAATATAGCATACATAAAGACTATTTACTGACTAAAGCAGGAAAAGGTATGCTGAAAAAATTTATTTATTTTTTATCTCTAAGAAACACAAGGTAAAATAATACATTTATAATTCTCTTGTTTCTAGATTTTGAGTGCCCCAGAATTGTCTTCTAATCTCTTTCCATTTGAATTTCTTTGTCTTTTGCATTTTATTTTTTAACATTTTATTGAATTTATTAAAAGCAAATAGCGTTCCATACAAGCAAGTCAAATTTTACAAAACTAAACCATACAAATCAACCCCCACCCATGAGAAAGAGAGCTATGCAAACAGAGTAAAACTTTAATAGTAGGAATAAAAAGTAAATAAATACATAAATAAATAAAAATAATTAAAATAAATAAGGGAAGATAATCCACTTCCTCAATTTAAATGCTTATTCGAAAATGTTATTGATTAGATCCTGCCAGGTTTTAAAAAAATTTTGCACAGATCATCTATTGCATTTAAGAAATGTGTAGACAATTGACTGACTGCTGAAAAATGCAAGTCTGCTAATTTGAGTGTAAAGAAATCACTAAGTTCCACCTCTGCCTCCCAAAATGAAAATACTAAATAAATAACTTACATAATTTTAATAAATAAGGTTAAAAAGATAATTAATATAAAAATTGAGCCAAAATATCACATGTAGTGGAATGCCAGAAGCTGCAGTAGTATATCCAAAAAGACTCTGAAAGGCTTAAAAATGAAAATAAAAGTTGCCTATGACAACTATGAAGCTATGACAAGCAACCATTTTTCTATGAGTACTCTAGTGAAAAACAGTAAAATGAATGCACAAAACTTTAGAGAGAGAGAGAAAGAGAGGTTAGGAGCACGCACTGATACAGCGTGTTGCTGCACTCACCACACGACAAACCACCTCAGGATCCCAGATTAGGATCCGAGTGACACCTCAGCACCACACTAGTTCAGATGGAATGGAACAGTGTGAGGTTTTGTATGGTGGCTGGAGTGCCAATTCTGCCACCAACCCCTAGGTTTTTCGCTGCAGGATGGAGGACCTACAGTTAGGTCCATAAATATTTGGACAGAGACAACTTTTTTCTAATTTTGGTTCTGTACATTACCACAATGAATTTTAAATGAAACAACTCAGATGCAGTTGAAGTGCAGACTTTTAGCTTTAATTCAGTGGGGTGAACAAAACGATTGCATAAAAATGTGAGGCAACTAAAGCATTTTTTTAACACAATCCCTTCATTTCAGGGGCTCAAAAGTAATTGGACAAATTAAATAACTGGAAATAAAATGTTCATTTCTAATACTTGGTTGAAAACCCTTTGCTGGCAATGACAGCCTGAAGTCTTGAACTCATGGACATCACCAGATGCTGGGTTTCTTCCTTTTTAATGCTCTGCCAGGCCTTTACTGCAGCGGCTTTCAGTTGCTGTTTGTTTGTGGGCCTTTCTGTCTGAAGTTTAGTCTTCAACAAGTGAAATGCATGCTCAATTGGGTTAAGAATTGCTATTCCATCCCCCCAACGACTTAGAACGTAAACAAGCTTTTCCCAGCTAATGCCTTGATTGATTATCTGGGAGTGAAGTGGAGTTTTAGAGTAGAAATAATAAGATTGTTATTTGGAACACACGCATTTCATATGTGTTGCATTTCTACAGTAATCTGTGTAAACACATTGTTAAAACAGAAACGGTTTACAATATTCTAGTAGCAAATGACAAAATGTAGGCATAAACTATATAATGTATGAAGCCTGAAGTCCAAATATCAAAGAAACACTTTCACAAAAGGTACAAAAAAACCCGCCTTAGTATGAGCCATTGACATGACTTAACTATCACTGCTTCCGTGGCGTAACAGTATCAGTCGCTGACTGGGAATCAGAAGGTCATGAGTTCAATCCTGATCAACTCCCATTTGAGAAGTGTGCTTATTTTCACTATTTTAGAATAAAATGATACATTTGATTTCAGTCTGTAACAGCCGGTGTAATTTATGATATTTGTAAAGGTTAGCTTTATTTTTTTAAAATTCACTTTTCATTGTCTCAGTCGCGTTCAGGATCCATCCCTACCACCCCCCACCTGACACTGCTGTTTTTACATAAAGACGCGCTAAAGCTCTGCAGTGTACTTGTGACTGCATTGTTGTATCAATGCTTGTGAACTGAAGTGTCTGCATGCACTTTTCGTGGCATTATACGTGTATTTTTTGAGCATGCCCATGTAGCTCAAACACAGGAATATATGTTGATGTAAAAGTATAACAAAACAAGTGCACTTTTATTCAAGACTATAACCGAAGAAAAAAGAAAGCAAGTTACAGTAGGTGGAATGCTAAGAACTGCTGATTTCCATTCTGTGCTATATAACTGTTAACATTTGAATCTGATGATTGCATATAGCACTGTCTGATTTAGTGTGCGCAAGAACATGCAGGTGGCCAGTTGCTGAGGGCTACAACGCACATTTTTAAAAAAGAAAGAGACAAATATATGTGACGTTTTGAAGAAATCATTTTATGACGCGAATAGTACCAATCAGAAAACATCGTCAAAGTAATGCAATATTATTTGAAAACGAACAGCGTCAGGTTGGGTGTGAAGTTATACTGGCGCTGTTTGAGTCAGATCAGAAGCTGAATAAGCTGAAAAAGCTCCTGTTCTGACTCTAAGTAAAAAAGCATGAATTAATCAACAGAAATAACCGCGATTGACATTTTAAAGTTAACGATTTACAGTGCATACCAATTTATAAATTCAATGTCCATTTGAGGAAAAAAAAACACTTTCTTCAAAGCTGGGAATCGAACTCGCGTCTCTGTGGCACAGTAAGGCAGTGGTGCTCCAAGTCAGCAAACCGTCCTTATAACTTATTTTTTCAAGATCCATAACACACAGACAGACAGAGCACTACGTAATACAGAGACAGACAGGCAGAGATATACAAATAAACAGGGAAGGCACATGTACTGAAAGAAAAAAAAAATCGACATGTGCGTTGTTTCTGCAGCACTGAATGAGCTCACCCGCTCTAACATCACCCCTCCCCCCCGATCTGACTCTCTAAGTAACAGCGCAAGTACAGACACAAATCAAGTGCATGTGTGTACTGTATAATATTAACAAAAAGAGCAGCTTACTACTGAAAGCGGCAAATATAGGAGTGAGTGGGGATCGAACCAGGACTCTTGATTACACTTGGTTTGCGTCTGTACTTGCGCTGTTACTTAGAGTGCCAGATCGGGGGAGGGGTGATTTTAGAGTGGGTGAGCTCATTCAGTGCTGCAGAAACAACGCACATGTTGATTTTTTTTTCTTTCAGTACATGTGCCTTCCCTGTTTGTTTGTATATCTCTGCCTGTCTGTCTCTGTATTACGCAGTGCTCTGTCTGTCTGTGTGTTATGGATCTTGAAAAAAATAAGTTATAAGGACAGTTGTTCATGTTAATTGCAGTCTCAATTGTTAAAAAAATATTTTAAAAGGAGCATCCCACATGAAAATATAACGATCTCATTAACTGACAGTGCATACCAATTTACAAATTTTATGTCTGTTTGAGGTTAAAAAGAAAAAAAAGGAGTAACACTTTATCCCCAGCGGGGAATTGAACTCATGTTTGTGAGGCAGAGAAAAGCTACTCAGTCTGAGAGGCAAATCTTAGGGCGCTACGCCACGGAAGCTGTTATGTGGTGTGTGAAGCTTTTGTGGAAGTGTTTATTTGATCTTAGGAACTCGGGCTTTACACATTCTATAGTTTATGCCTACATTTTGTAACATTTATTACTAAAATATGAAAAAGTTTCTGTTTTAGCAATGTGTTTACACAGATTACTGTAGAAACGGATCACGCATGAAATGCATGTATTCCAAATAGCGATCTATTATTTCTATTCTAAAACTCCAGCAGTTCAGTCACTCCCAGGTAATCAAACGAGGCATGAGCTGGGAAAACTTAGTGAACGTTCTGCGACGGTGGGGGATGGAATAGCCGGCTGTGGCTGCTCCTCTTAATCGGCACATTTAGAAGACAAAAGAGAGGTGAGAACGGTTTTAAGGTGGGCCGGATCTACGAGTTTTTTCGTAGACTCTGGTAATTCTAGTGTTAAATAATAATTAATCTGACACATAGGAAATGAAACGCTGCTTTCAGTAAGTACAATGCACACGCGTTTAATTTGTCGGCCACTTTTTGCCAGCCGTCTTTTCTGATTTGGGCTGCTTTTGCAGTGTTACCCCTTGTGCATATTAAATCTTGAAATTCTTCATGTCCTTTGAATGAAAGGTCTTGCTCCGCTTGTGTGAAAAAAAAAATGCACCCGTTCTTTCGTCATTTTGTTACAGCCTATCAAAGACTTGCTGATCATGTTTTCTAGACTCAATATATATGGGCTTTTCACTCAGCGTGGGCGTGCGCATTCATCTCGGATGATTAGATCCAGCTAGACTAATCTACTACACGGCTGCGTTTGAAAAACCGACTTATCCCAGATGAGTTTCACTGGCATTAACTCATCCAAGATGAGGCATCTGATCTTGGATGATTTAAGCGACGTACAGAAAATACCCCCCAGGTCATGTAGTTGAAGCAGAAACCTTAGCAACTCTTAAAGAATATATTGATGAGATATTGGGGAAACATAGGCATTAGTAGAACACATAAGCTGGATGAACATTATGGTCTTCTGTAATATGTCAAATTTATTATGCTGTAACCTGCATTATTACATTGACATTTTTTATAGCGTACACGTAGCCTAATGTCTGATTAAGCATAATCTGAAATTTGGAAAATAACATTGCACTTCAGACTTATGACTTTGATTTTTGTTTTATTTGACTGTTCACTTTTCAAAATGTAAAATACACTTAAAATCAGCCTGTTTTCAAAAGTAATAACTATTTTCTCCACCTCTTGCCCATTTCTTGAAGGTATGTTACTCATTTACACTCAATAAGAAACTACAAAGTATTGTTGTAAAACTTGCATTGCTATGTGAATCTACTGTTTCCTTCCTGTAAAAATAAAAATAACAAGTTATATTTTGAATTTCAAGAATTGAAATCATTTATTTTTTCATTTTTTATTGATTTTAATTAGAAGCAGATAACAGTCCATACACTCAAGTCAAACTTAACAAAGCAAAATTTAACAGCCACCCAAGAGGAAGAGAGGAGAGTCAACAACTAATGCTACTCTTTAAAAGAAGCAAGAAATGAAGTGTATCCTTTTTCCCTGGAATGGAAGCTTATTCTAAAATGCTATTGATTAGATCCTGTCATATTTAAAAAAAGAACAGATCCTCTGAGAGAGAATTTGATTTTTTCCAATTTCATATAGTATAGAACATCAGTTACCCACTGACTTGAAAGTGGTGGATTTTTCAGTTGAGCAAGGTAAGTCTACGTACTAGTAGTGAGGAAAAGGTAATTACAGTTTGTTTGTCCTTCACTTTAAGCCCGTCTGGGACTACACCAAACATGGCTGTTAATGGGTTCTGAGTGATTGTGACACCAAGGCTGTCTGATGGGTATTCAAAGATTTTTGTCCTGAATGTTGTTAATTTGGTGAATGCCCAGAACATGTAGTCCAGTAAGGCTGGAGCTAGATTACAATATTCATAGGTTGAATCTTGCCCTGGAAACATTTTGGACAATTTTAAATGAGATAAATGCACACAATAAAAGATGTTAATTTGAATGACAGAATTATTTGTGCATATGGAGCTACAAGTGTATTCTGTGCATGGCAGCCTTTCACTCCTTTTCTGAAATATTAAGTAACAGATCCTTTCCCTAATGTACCCTGGGTTCTTTGAAAGGAAGGAACTTTAAAATATTTTTGTTGTAGAGATGCTATCTGAGTTTTCAAGACTGATCAATATTTCTTCTGGAATAGAACTAGGTGTTAGGTAAGGAAAAATGGGCAGTTTCTGTTTAGCAAATTTCTAGCTTGAAAGTAGCAGAAGAACTATGTTGATAAGAAGTTAACTTTTAAGCATAATTGTTCATAGGATGCAAAGACATTATGCACTTACAAGTCTCTGAGTGTTTTAATACCGGACATCTACCTAATATTAAATACTGTATATGTTTCAGTGGGTGGAAAAAGGTGGTTGTCATGTAGAGGTGTAACAGATAAAAGGTGCTTCCTAAATAGTTTCCATATTTTGAGAGAATGAAGGGCAGTTGGACTATAAGTGCATTGACGATAATTTGTACTAACTGGGGCACAGACCAGGGAATAAAAGAAGTATTGCATGATTTTATTTCTATTGTAGACCAGGCTTGTGTATATTCATCGATTTGTCTCAATGTCCAGGGGCCTCATGTATAAATGGTGCATATGCCCATTTCCATGCTCACTTCAAGATGTATCAAAACTAAAATTTCCATAAAGCCACACACATTTTCACAACAGTATCCCCCCATGCTTACGCACTTTTCTGCTTGGTTTTGCAAATTGGCGGCACCCAGTGTCAAAGCAGTGCTACTGTTTCTGTGGTTTACTTTTCTTTTTTAGATGCAGGTTTTTATTAAATACACCAAAATTAATTGCATATTGTTTAAAAATGTAATCAACTTAATTGTAATGATTCGGTAACAATATAATGGTGCACAGAATGGCCAAACTATTCCAACTACAATGGCTGCTTAAGCGTTGTTAGAAGACATCACAAATTGAAGAATTAGAAGAGAGTGCATATTTACAGATGATGATGACTGGCTTCTAAGTTAATTTCAGTTTCTAAGAGCTATCCTCTTGGTGCTGTGTGCTGCACTGGTTCCAGCTTTACAAAGGTAGACTTTGTGAAATTGTGCTCTACCTGCTTTACAGGAGCTTTACAACGTGAACTTGCTGACCGATCGGGTATTTCACAATCATCATTGACTTGTGCCATGCCAGTTGTATAGGATGGTATTATCCACTTGTCATTCAGATACATAAGATTTCTTTACAGTGTGGTTGAACTAACAAACATAAAAGCGCATTTCGCAGCAACATCTGGTTTTAACAAATGTAATTGGAGTGGTCAACTGCACGCACATTGCTATTGCAACGACGCCGGACAAGTTACATCAGCCAGGGACAAATCACCAAAAGAATGAGCTGACATTACATCATATACAGTTGGAAAACCTATAAAAACGTCAACTCCGCACAATTACAGGTGCTTTTTACAACTATTGCAGCAAAAGGCAAGCAGTCCTCAAAGTAAAGAGCAGAGAATCGGACTGAACGCTATAAAAGCACCTTCAGAGAATGAATTTGTTTATGTAAATAGAAACCATTTCACCTCCATTACTGTGCAGTTTTATAGTGCACAGAAAGTGTGTTGCAGTGTGCAAGCATGTACTTTAACAGATGCACTATGATGAACCTGAAACTGACCCAACAAATGATCAGCCAGATCGAACAGCCTTACAATTTCATTTAAATGCAATTAGCAGAATGTAAAAGCAGGTAATCAGAAGCTGCATTTATTTTTTAACCAATTCATTTCATTTGTGGTCACATAGTACAGCCAGATCTCTTACAGCATCAACTATTGCATTTTGTGACTCCTGAACAGTCCTTCAGCACACAGCCAGATGGCCTCTCAGAATTTGCCAGGACAGGTGTGTGTGTGTGCAACCAGAGTCCAAAGCCGTACTCGGCACAGCAGCATCATCACCACCTGAGCATCCCACAGCTGTCAGTTTTTGTAATATTGTCTGAAACAGAATAAACAGACAGTAGGATGCAACTCACCTTTTCATGTCGACTGTGATATCTGACTACTTCTTTTTTCTTTCGGGGCACTGTGTGACTTTCTGAACTTGAACTTTTGAATGTTTCCACCACGCTTTTGTTTCTTATACCACTGCATAAGCCAACAAATAATATGGTTTTCCTTGCCTCCACTTTGCATTTAGTGAAATTTTTCTTTATTTCACATGCCTATATTTATATTGATTTGCATATTAAAATATGCAAAATTCTGGGAGGAATCGGGATGGAGCTGTGGGCACGTGCGGTAATTTCATATCCTTTGGGATTTGTAAAGGGGAAGTGCATGGAACCTGACATATGCACAGATTTACGCATCTGGATTTTTTTGTGCGTACGCACATTTCCACATTTGTCCATACACCATGTTTTACTGTGAATTCCACGCACTCTGCTATACATGAGGCCCCAGGTCTTTATAGCCTGTATATTTGCCGCCCAGGTTAGGTAGTGCCATGCCCCCTTGTTTTAGACATCACAAACAAAAGAGAAGTTCATATCTTTTTTACAAAAAATGTAAAAAAGAAAAAAAACAGCTGAGACTGAGGCTGAACTCACTGTACCTCTTAATTTTTTGTACAGCACTGGCTCCATCAGGAAGTATATCATTGGCTATCACAAAAAAAACACAGCTGTGCTGTAAGTTTGGCACAGAGTCATTGAATGTAACATGATCAGCGACTTTCAGTAATGTAAATTAATATGGTTCAGTGACACGATCAGCAACAGCAATCAGCAGGTCTGACATACCCCACAACTAGAAGTCATGTAATACAACGTTGGCTTTACAGTCTATATTATTAAACACAAACCTGCAGACATGCAAGTTAATTCACTTACTAACATACAATAAGAGTGACAGAAGTTTGTAATGAATATAAACTATGCTCTTGTATTAATCTCAAATGTAACATATTATCATATTACCACTGACAGACTGAGAAGATCATTCCTCCCCCAAACTATGCGACTCTTCAATTCCACCAGAGGGGGTAAATGTTGAACATTATTCAAGTTATTGTCTGTTTTTTTATCTGCATTTTTTTATTACTCTTTAATTTAATATTTTTGCTGCTGGAATATGTGAATTTCCCCCTGGGATTAATAAAGTATCTATCTATCTCTATCTATCTTATCATCTTGTATACTGAAAATGAAAGACTAAGGAGGACTTTTATTTTTTAGCTGTACAGTAGTCTAGTGTCCTAGGTTTGAACCCTGTGCCCAGTCTTTGTGTGGAAGGTGCATGTTCTGTCTGAATCTTTTGGGTTTCCCTCTAGTTAATTTAACTGGTATAGACTAGAATAGAATATGCAAGCTACAGTTCAGAGCTCTGCAACCCTATACTGGAATAAGTTGCTTCCAAAAATGGAAGAATAAACAGGAAACAATTGTTAACCTGACAGGCACAGCTTTTGTCACACACTGCTGGGACATATTCTTAATTCAATGTTTCCACTGAGTAGAATTTGCACTTTTTCACCAGTTTACTTCAGTGATCTAGGTTTCCTTGCCATTATGAGGAAGACATGCTCATAGCTTGATTTAGAGCAGGGGTCTCCAAACTACGGCCCGCGGGCCAAATCCGGCCCGCCAGTGTCATCAATCCGGCCCGCGACAGCTAATGACCAGTGTCATCAATCCAGCCCGCGACATCTAATGGCTTATTGTTGTTATTGTTGCTGTGATAAGTTGGATAAAAAAACACAGAATGATAATAGCTCGGTTTTATTTACTTGCTAGGTAAAGCTTAATGACAAGTATAATACGCAGAAAATTTAACTTAAGCATAATAACTAACAAATAATTGAAATGTATCCCACTAACATTATAAACTAGTGAACATCCCGCGGTTTCACCCTCGGTAGTTACAGTATGTTGGGGTAAAGAGTATCGTATATGTATGTATATCGATGTTTGGAATGTATATAACCTGAATCACACATATGATTTTTATCCTGAAAATCCCTTAGGAACGGAAAAGCTAAATTAATGCGAATTAAACTGCAGAGTGTCCACTTGTAAAAAATACTAATGAGATTTATGTAATTGTGATTTTCCACTGACAATAGTTTGTAGATGTGGACCAATTTTACTTGTACCAATTATTAAAAGAGATTTAAGATGCTCATCGGTTAACTTAGATCTGTAAACATTCTTTGTGTACTTCATTTTGGAGAATGTTTTCTCACACAAGTAAGTAGTACCAAAAACAGAAAACAGCCCACGAGCAAATTTATGCAAATTATCAAATTGTACCAGTGGAAGACTCTTATAAAATTCCAACAAAGATGAGTTTTGATATTTGTTCTTAATTATATCACTGCACTGTAAAATTTCCATTTGAAGTTCCGGGGCTAGGGTTTCAATGTCAGTATCAAAAGGATTTTGAAAAATCTTAATTTCATTCGCAGTGAAATCAAAGTCTGAGAAACAAGTATCAAAATTTATCTTCAAAGCACTCAAAGCTTTGATTGCAAAATCGACGGGAAACTCAGTCTCAGTAGTGTGCCTGAATATTTCACATGTTTTAAAATGTGTGAAACGTTTTTTACATAATTGTGATTGAAACAGTAATATTTTCTGCCGGAACGATTTGATATTAGTGTATAAATCAGGGAGAAGCTGGTTTTCTCCTTGCAATCTCAAATTCAGTTCGTTCACATGTTTTGTCAAATCGACATAGAATGCTAACTTCCGCAGCCATTCGCTATTTTGTAATTCGGTAAGAGGGCGATGCTTTTCATTCAAAAAAATTTCGATCTCTGCTCGAAGTTCAAAAAAGCGCTGAAGGACTTTTCCGCAACTAAGCCAGCGTACGGCAGTATGATATGGTAAGTCATTTTCTCCAGTCTCTTCAATAAACTCGCGGAATTGTTGGTGATTCAGCCCAGTGGATCTGATGAAATTAACAACTGATATGACTGGTTTTAGAACCTCAGACATATCCAAACATTTTCCGCACAAGGACTGTTGATGAATGATACAATGTAAGACTAATGATTTTGAACCACAATCATTTTCTACAGCCTTTGACACAAGTGCAACCACTCCTTTATTGTTACCACACATGTTTTTGCCTCCATCAGTTGTAATAGATTTCAAGTTTTTCCATCAAAGGTTCTTTTTATTAATGGCATTTTCAACTCCCTTAAAAATATCTTCCCCAGAAGTCGTGCCGTGAATAGTATCAATATCAAGAAGTTCCTCATACACTTCATAGCTTTTATCTACTCCTCGAATAAAAATCAACACCTAAGCGGTATCTGACACATCCGTTGACTCATCCAAGGCCAGAGAAAACCATTCAAGATGTCCATTTTTGTAAGATAGTTGAGATGATATATTTTCTGCGATGTCTTGTACCCTCCGAGCCACGATGTTTGCTGACAAACTGACAGTTTGAAATAAATTTACCTTTTCGGGGCACATTTCTTCGGCTACTGCAATTACGCATTCTTTGATCATTTCTCCATCGGTGAATGGTTTTCCACGTTTTGCGATTTCAAGAGCCACACGAAAGCTAGCACGAGTTGCAGCCTCTTGTTCATTATTGACTTTCGTAAACAAAAATTGCTGCAATTTCAATCCGCGCTTCAAAGCTTCAAATTTTTCTGTCCGCAAACTTCCTGTATATTTTGAGTAATTTTGAAAATGTTTGGTTTCATACTGACGTTTAATGTTATATTCTTTGAGAACAGCTATGGTTTCATTGCAAATCAAACATAGCGCCTTATTACTGGACTCAATCACGAAATATTGAAAGTTCCATTGATCTTTGAATGTTCTGCATTCACTGTCTATTTTTCGCTTCTTTTCCATACTAGTAAATCACACCCAAAAATAACAAGTCAAATCAAAATACTGTTACGTATGGGCATTGGTCGGTTTGAAGATGTCTTTTAAACGGGGTTACGCCCTACTTTATTTCACAACAGACAGTTTCGCTTCCTTCGCCTTCCCTAGGCAGACTGACTCGCGGTCGCGCCACTAGCCTTTTTATACTCCAATTACTGTCATCTCGAAGTGAGTGGAATACACCAGATCTTTCTCGAACCAACGAGGTTATTCACGAATGTTTAATTGTTACTGCGCTTTCGAAAGTACTACTAGCGCCATCTGTTAGCGATAGAAGGTACTACCACTACCTATTTCCGCTTTTGACCACCAGAGTTCGTCAAGTGTCACGGTCGTAACAATACACAATAGTAATTGAACTACCGAATTTAGCAAGCGTATGCTCACTCAGGGCGCGTATTCGGCGACTAGTCTAGAAATTATAGATAATGGCAGGAAAATTTAAACGGTTTTGGCCCTTGGAACTTACTGGAGTAATCAGTATGGCCCTAAGGCTGGAAAGTTTAGAGACCCCTGATTTAGAGCATTTACCTAATGCCCACAAACTATCTCTGAAAAATAGTAGGCACATAAAATGAATGGCTAGATAATAAAGATCATGAGTTATTGACAGCAAAGCACCTTGCCGGATGGAGCATGTATTTAAATTTGCATTTCTCACTCAGTGCAATTGATGGCTTTTATGGCTTTTATTATTTCTATGGAAATACAAGCATAAATAAATTGATTACAGCAAAGATTTGGAGATGCAGGCTTTACAGTCTGTCTATTAATTGATTTATGTTAATTATTAGTTTGTTCTACTGCATGTCACTTTATTGATGGATCCTTTTACTCAAGTTATTAGCCTACTTTCAGTCTGGCAACAGTCCACAACCTTGCTGGGATTTTACCATCGTGCCAATAGCTCAAGCTGCCATTTGGAGAAAAAAACAAAATTAGAGCAGAGCCTTTTGTCCCCATTGACATCAGTCATAGTGCCAAGCACACATTTGAAACTAACTAACACTCTGTAGGCATGAATATATGGCACAATACACAATTTATTAAATCTCTACTGACTGTCCAGTTTGATTCATTACTAAACCTTTCCATCTGTCTGTGTTCCATGTGAAGTCCTGCACTAGAAATATTTTTTTATTGTAATAAAACATGTTCTCTCAACATAAGGAAAAATGGCATTTATCAATGTATCTGATTTTGAACAGTATATCACCTATATAAAAATATCATTTTATGAGGTGTCAAATTGTTGGCATTTACATTTTGCTTCAAATGTTGCTGTCTTTGCTTATTTGGCCACATGGTCTTGTCTTGACGCAAACTTTCTAACTAGTAAATTAAATGTTACTCATTTCCTTAATGGCCTGTTGGAGAAAAAATAAGAAAAGTACACTCTAAATTGCTTAAAGCTGTCTCTAATTAATTGGTGATCTTGACAAAGGTAGTGGCTGTATTTAAATCACAGTACATTCAGTTTTGCATGTATTGTAAACTACAATCAAAATCTGTGGCATGACATGGCCATCTGTGTAGACATTTTGAATTAAATGTTTTACAGAGGCTAGAATCACCATTTGCAGGAATTTATATTCAGTGCAATTTAGGTATAATATTATAATGAGTGGAAGCAAAAAACTCTTGAGACTGTATGTAATGGTTAGAAGTACTTTCTTCTAAATATGCATCAAGGGGTACAGTCATTTGTACCACTGCCCCCTACTTCCAGAGATTTTGTTTGGGATCTGTTCCAATAACTGTGACAATGGACTGCTATTACTGAAATTTGAATGAAGCTATCATGGAATAATCATTACAGAATGTATGTGTTGTTTGTATTTATGTATATTTCTGTGTTTATTTTGTTGTTTTTGTTCACTTTGAAACATTATTTTACTTATTTTTATATTAATTCTGTTGATTTTGTTTGTTGTTAATTAAGTACTGTCTCTTTAAGTTTGCACGTGTTCCTTGTGTTTTGTGCCTGGTTCCCCAACAGACAGGACCACCCTGATGACAAAGCTGCTGGGTCCTCCTACTGACTTTATATTTGTTCCAGAAGCAGTATTCAGCAGACAAGCATTTTGTTCTGTGTAGTTGTAAGTATGATTTCTTATTGGATTTTCAATTTTTATGATTTTCTTGTTGTGTTTTTAAGGATTCTGTTTTATGTATTATGGAGTGGGACTTTGCTATTTAGGATGGCCTTTTTGGCAATTCTTTTCACCTCTTTTACTTATATTTTCTGTTAAATACAGTAAATCCTTCTTTTTATAAAAATAATTTTGTGGCCCTTTTGTGCGCAATCCAAGGTTTACCGTGATCTTCCTACTGGTGGGGATTTTTGATATATATTTTTAAGACTGTTAAGTTGCTTTGGAAGACTTCAACCCTTTATGGGTCTGCTAAGCCCATGGCAGCCTAGATGGATCTAGGGTTAAACGTAACCCTTTTGGGGTGAGGGTGAGGCCTTTCCAGGCAGATAAAGGAGGTCTGGCCAGTAAAGCCTTTTACTGAAGCCTTTTGGAGGCCTTACACCATTAATTTATCATGTTTGTGACTGCAGTTCACAATAGTAGCTGACCTAGGATAGTCATAATTTAGTCTTAAAGCCACCCATATTTATTTGCTTATAAACTTGTAATGATTGATGTTTCTTTTGCTACATTATGTTATGTGTTTATGTTGAGTTTCATTTTTCAAATTTTATTTTTCAATATAGAGTCCTGAGATCATAAGAAGAAGTGCATTTAATAAGCAGAAATTGAACTGAATTCACTTTTAACAATATTGCTAGCCACACTGCTTTAAAATAGACTTGCTTAAAAAATGTGGCGATACCTCTTCCTTGTTAAGAATTAATTTGAACTCATTGCATCCATGACTCTACCAATATTAGATAAAGAACCTTTTAAAATCATGCTGTTGTTACTTCAATTATATGTAACTTGGCAGGGGTTAGGCAATAACTCAATTAAACTAAACTAGCAAAATAAAGATAACATTTTGATTGTGCAGGAAATAGTTAATTTAAAAAAATGCAGCTATTCACTCACAACCTCACTCACTTGAAGATGCGCGATAAGAATCCTAAGGCAATACATGAAATATAGGAATACTAAAAATACAAGCCTGCTAAAATAAGCCCTCACTTCTGAAATAACTTTTGGATGAAGTGTTTAGTGTCTGTATGAGAATTATGAGTAAGAAGACCATAACTTTAGAGAACATGGGCAATAACTCAAGTACAAAGAGGGAAGGGTTTCAATAGTTGCACTAGCTTTTACTGCTCCTGGAGGGAAAAATAGCAACAGATAACTGAAGCACCAACAGCCCTGCTCCAAAATAATAAGATGCTTCAGGAACTGATGTAGCAGATAACTTGCATTCCCATTTCTGTTAAAATTGACACATCCATTCTTGGTCTGAAAAAAAGAATCACCCCTTCTTAGTGTTAGTGAAATGTAGTATACTGTAATTGTTCTGCTTAAAGATTAATGATCATTGACAGAGTGGTGATAGCCTTCCAGAGGTCACTTTCTGTTTGGGTCACATTTATCCAACAATTGCCTTGTTATCTACGGTGCCATCACACAGTGGCCCAAACCACTCAAGTTTAGTCTGCACTTCTGATTATGACATTCAGTTTACTTAAATCTTAAATCAGTGTTCATCCAAAAATGGGACTATAAGCCTTGCATTTCACCTTCATCTCAAGCTCGTATAACTGATGCATGTTCTCACTTTGATAAAATAGAGACTCTTCAAACCCATTATTCCCTGAACACAGGGGGTTGTGATGGGCGTGCCTTTTCAAATTTAAAAACAGACTGAAATCCAGGAAATTGAGCTACTCAAGTAATTGCTTCACCATTACCAAATACTGTGTAAAGTATTTATATTTAAACTTCATATTATAAAATATTTTTAGAAAGAAATATAATTTTCTATTATGTTGCATTTTAAAATGACATTTTTAAACTGACATTTATTTTGAAGTAACATTTTTCATTTAATTTCTTTATAGCTTAAACACACACGTAGTTTTACTTTTCTAACCTTTTAAAGTCAACAAAAATAAAAAATAAGCTTGTATTATTGTGATTGTTTCTGCAGAAACTTCATTTAAATGCTTTAATGCTTATTTCACATTTTCAAAAATCCATTTTATATTTTGATGCCTACTCTAATAGCAGTAAATGCCTTTAATAAACGCATTAAGCTTTGGAAAATTGTAGATGTCTAAAAATAGGAAGCATACCCATGACGTTTGTTGTAAAGAATGAAAAGTTGTAATTAAAGAAAGTGTGTGAATTAAAGTTAAGGAAATACATTGAAGAAAATAAGTAGACTCTTACAGCAATGACAACAATAAAAAAAAAAATTATAGTCCAAGGGATTATTAGTGAGAGAGAAATAAAGGAAGGGAAGTTGTTTTTTGCATATATAACATGGCAGGCAGCTAGGGAATGTGCACACACATAATACAAGCATGTAATAAGAAGGGACTGTATGGCAGGCAGCACCAAAACATGGGAAGGAATATCGTTAACAGAGTGAAGGACTTAGTGCAGATTAGGAGTCAAAGAGAGAGAGGTCGCATGAGACTTAGTTTCAGACACACAGAAGAATTACAAAGAGAATGATTACAAAGGCCACATGAGATTCCACCAAAAAAGAAACAGAATCTAGAAGGGACTATGGCAGTTTTTAATGAAAATAAACAAGACCAGAAACACTTACCAGCCAGCACAGCATGCTTTCTCGTTCACTCTGGTGAATGTTACTGCTACATATATTTCAATATATCATCATAGTATTAGTCATGGTTTTGTGAAGGGTATTAAAAGGAGAGTGGAGTCATTTGCTGAAAAAAGTGCTAAAGATGACTAGATCACTAACCCTGTGTCTAGCTTATAAGGGAAACATCTTTACATTTTCTAATTGACACGGGAAAAGTCACAAAAGTTTTATCCAATAAGAGATGGAGAGAATAGAAGGGAGAAAAAAGAGAGAAAAAATATCTAAACAATTGCACAGACCAATGTACTTTATTGTAGTTGTTAGCTAAACTCGGGTCCTAATCTAGACCCTGAGTTGATTTGTCATGTGGTGTGTGCGGCAATGCGCTGTATCAGCGCGTGCTCCTAACCTCTCTCTCTCTCTCTATCTTTCAAAGAAACCTCACTGCAAGGGTGGGAGGATCAGTGTAGCACTTTGTGTTGTGTCTCTTTACATTCAAATATGTAATAAATGACAAGACTGTAAGGTTTTCAAGCCTTTTTTGTCTCTGAGTGTATTCCTACAACAATGGACTTAGCCTGTAGAATAATCAGTTTGCTTTGGATTGGGCAACTTGGGCAACTACCAACTCCAACAATTCCATGCCCAGCTCTCCTCACAGGAAACAGTAAAAGCAGAGGTCTTACATTTTGCAGACATGGCTGTTCCCATGTGTAAACTGCTTTTGAACATCTCCCAAAATGGTGTTATCCATTGTTTAACAGTCAGAGCAACTTTTCCCTCTCTGTAAAAGGTAACCCTTGTTTGAGACTAATCAGAGTCTAGTGGAAGCACACATTACTAATGCTGTTTCTCAAGTCACAAGTTTATCCCTATCGATCAACATTTGACTGCAAACCTTGCTTGGCAATGAAGGACGTTTGCAAAGGACAAACTATGATCTCACTCCAGAGAACAATTCTAATGGTGGTGCCTCTGAATGACATCAATGTCTTACTGCCAATGTTAATGTCATTACCCATCATCTTTAAAATTGCCCCTCTTTAAAAAAAATATATCAACAAGATATGCTGAGGCTGGAACATGCTCTATTCACAGTTACAAAATTGATCACCACAAGTAAAGAGCTAGAAAAAAACATGCTAGTTACAATTCCTAGGTTACAAAAACTATCAGCTAATTTCAGTTAGACAGAAATTATTGTGCCAAAACTATCCAAAGAGTTGACTGTTTCAACTAAAAAAAAAGACAAAGGTCTTCCTTGGGGTCTGTACATATTGTTATACTGTATATATGGTTTGAGCTTGTCACTCTAGACTTTTGAAAAATCCTTAACATGCTACTTTGTGGCTATCAACAAAATACTTGTTGTGAATAATGCTACCTGATACAGTATGTCCTAAGGTTACTGCTTTACAGGAAGTAAACACCAAAATTATTTTTAAAGAATGTTAATGGTCATTTAATATGGGGCATTAAAAAAATCTTAACAAAAGAGTAGTTCATGTCAAATATTCAATTGTTCATCCACATTGCAACAGTTTGGTGAAAAGATTCATCCAGAAGTTGAAACAGATGCTTAAAAAAGCAGTGATAGATCCGGCTGTGACCAGACATTGCTGTTTATCCCTTTTAAATTTAGAAAGGCACTGCAGGCTTTCATGTAATACCCCTTTCACGTTATTGTGTGGAAGACAATATATGCATATCCTACATGGAACACTGGAAGGCTAGGAGGAACAAAAGAGTGCTTACAGGAAACTTTTAGAATATTACCCAGCTAAGAAAGGTATTTGGGAAACACCATTGTTTGCTAAAGGACCTCTTAAAAGCTGCACTTGTGTCCTAATTCATGATAATGTAACACTCCTTTGTGATTTTGATACCAATTAAGTTATTAACACACTGGCAAGGAGAGAAAAACAGCTTAATAGATTACATTATTGTATGTATATATATATATATATATATATATATATATACAGTATATATAGTGGTAAAGGTGCTATATAGCGCCCGACCTGGCACAGACTGATACAGAGACACATGTTAAAAGACACAGGCTTTTATTTTTCTTCAGCAAGAGGACACGTCTTCCCTGTGAACCCTCCAGCCACAACACAGTCCCAAAAGCACTTAATATACACAGACCAAACACTCTTCCTCTGGCACCACCACTCCTCCCAGGCAACCTCGTCCTCTTCCTCACGATTCTGGCCCAGAGTGGTGGTTGCTGGTCCTTTTTATAGCCCACCCGGAAATGTTCCAGGTGCTTGACCACCTGGGTCCAATTGCACTTCTGGGTGGGGCTGAAGAGTTTTCCAGCTGGGCTGTGGAATCCCTGCAGTACTCCCTGGTGGCCACCCCAACTCCCAATTGGGCTGTTGAGGACTCCATCTCCCATGGAGCCTTGCGGGAGGCTGAGGCATCACCGCCGGCCAGGGAGGCTGCCACCAAGTGTCCGGGGGAGGTATTGAGTTGCCCATAGTTGCTCCCCCGGAACATATGCAGCAGAGGCATCCCGGCCGGGCATGGAACCTGGCTACCCGCCATATTGCCTCTCTGTCAGATGAGCGCCGTGGGGCTCATTGGCACATTCCACGAGGGCTGGTCCCCTCCAGGATGGGAGTAGGCGTCCTTGGATCCACGGCTCTGCCCTGTGGAAATATAAACAGGTCTGGGGGAGCTACTCCGACGTCCCTGCCATTCGGATGTCCTCTCTGGACAACACCTCCAGAAATGGCCACAGCGGCCGCAGTTGTAACACAGCCAACCCCCTCCAACTCGACCCTTGCGGGAGCGGAAGAAGGCAGGCAACCCCTGCCCCTTCTCCCGCTCAGCGGAGGGCTCGTGACATCTCCGTCCCTCTGCAGCGTAGCTCTCCTATGCCCTCAGTCCAACGGGCTTACGCTGCGCTCTGTCAGGAGTTCCCGGTTTCTTCTCCTGGGTCCTCCTCTTTCTCTGGGGTAGTCTGACGGTCTGGATCCCTTTATGGGAGGAAAAGGGACCCATCGCCGTCTGCACCCCTTTAGACAGCTGCAAGAAGGGTACAGGCAGTCGGGGCAAGGTTGTTTGGCAGCCGACATCCAGCTGCCTCGCTGCACGCTCCCCTGCCACGCTGTCGGTCATCGTGGCATCGTCTCGTGTAGTGGGTGGGGCGACCTGACAAGCAGTACTGATCACTGCTGCCTTTGTGCCCTACCCTCCTCTTTCATATACAGCACAGGCTTCACTTACCTGTACCGTCGCCTCGGTCAGGCTGGAGGAATCAGTCTCACGCCCCCCCCCCCACCCACTCTAGGATAGCTCCTATCGGCGTGCCGAGCTTCTTCTCCAGCCCTTCCTTCGCTTCCTGCATGGTCTGGAACACCTGAAAAAGGGACTGCAGGGGTAGGACAACACCCTCCAAGTGCCATGCAGCCCGAAACAGGTTAGTTTCTTCAGACTTACCTCGTCCTCTCCCGCTGGCCGCGAGTCACCGAGGCCCTGCGTAACACTCGCAGGCCCCTTCGGGTGTTCTTCGGGTTCGGGGTGGAGGTTCGTCGTCTCCGCCTGTGAGTTTGTACCGGCGGGGAGTCGGCACACCTCCCCCACCCCCTTACGTGACACAGTGAGGTCTCCCTGGCTCTCCACCGCCCCCTCCTCCCTTGACGTGATGTCATCGGGGTGAGACACCAGGCGCTCGTCCTCCAGCCGTTGTCTCTTGGCAAGCAGCGGGCCCAGATCAACATCAGGTATGCTCTTGTGGTTGCTTGCCTCGCCGTTGTCCCACGGGTTGACGTGCTTAGGCTAACAGCGCGGATCCGATGGATCGCCATCTAGGAGGTAGGCATACGAAAAAGCGGAAAATCCCCAGGGCCAATCAACCCCAGGTCAGACACCTACCTCCTGCCGGATCCTGCCTCCCGTAGTTGTTGTACTCCGGGTGGTCCGCTGACCTGGGCTTCCTTGCCAACGGCTTGCGAGTTGGCACCCACTTCTTTGGGAGCCTTCCTGGATCTCTTCTTCCCCATGGCTGGTGCGATGTATCGCTGGAGTGTCGTGGGGTGCCTCTACTGCGGCTCCCTGCTGCTTGTGCAGGCTAGTGCCTTGCTCTGCGGCTCATGCAGGTGCGTGCCTCGCACTGATGCTCGCTGTCGCGTCAGGTGCGCGCTCTCCGCACTGGGCTGCAGTGCTTGTCTTCAGCTGCATCAGGAGCACACTCTCCGTGCAGCTGTGTTGAGCACGTGCCTTGCGCTGCTGCGCTTTGCTATGCTGGGTCTTCACACAAAATTTTTAAACAGGTCCCGGCCCAAATGGACGGACCGGAATCTTGCCGACTATGCCAGTGTGATAAAGGCGCTATATAGCGGCCGACCCGGCACAGACTGACACAGAGGCACGTGTAAAAATACACAGGCTTTTATTTTTCTTCAGCTGGAGGGCACGTCTTCTCCATGAACCCTCCAGCCACAACACGGTCCCAAAAGCACTTAATATATACTGACCAAACACTCTTCCTCTGGCACGACCACTCCTCCAAGCCAACCTCGTCTTCTTCCTCCCGATTCTGGCCCACAGTGGTGGTTGCTGGTTCTTTTTATAGCCCACCCAGAGGTGTTCCAGGTGCTTGACCACCTGGGTCCAATTGCACTTCCGGGTGGGGCTGAAGAGTTGTCCAGCGGAGCTGTAGAATCCCTGCAGCACCCCTTGGCAGCAACCCCAGCTCCCAATTGGGCTGTTGAGGACTCCATCTCCCATGGAGCCCTGTGGGAGTTTGAGGCATCACTGCCGGCCAGGGAGGCTGCCACCAAGTGTCCGGGGGAGGTATTGAGCTTCCCATAGTTGTTCCCCCGGAACATATGCAGCAGGGGCGTCCCGGCCAGACATGGAACCCAGCCGCCCGCCACAATATATATAAAGATATATATTGTATTATTGCAAAACAAAACTGGACTGAAGTAGATTGTTAAATCAAGAACATACTCTGCTTACATATTTCATCCTTCGTTTAGTCATATTGTGTTAGTGCCTAAATCAGACAATTCTTGTCTTATGAGGGGCTCTGATCCTTTATTAGACAATGTTGCCACAAAAAGTTTAATGTATGTGTACACTGCTATAATTTAATTATTATGAAAATTCATTTTAATCTGAAAATATACTAACAGAGTACAGTAATCCCTCCTCCATCGCGGGGGTTGCGTTCCAGAGCCACCCGCGAAATAAGAAAATCCGAGAAGTAGAAACCATATGTTTATATGGTTATTTTTATATATTTTAAGCCCTTATAAACTCTCCTACACTATTATAAACATTTCACGCACAGTTATACAGCATAAACCCTTTGTATTCTCTTAGATATTAGGTAAGATTCGTTGAAATTATGTATGTAAACACAGTTTACATACAGTAAAACCTAAATATTATTTTAAAGATATCGAGAGTCTCCGATATCAATACGTTACAGCCATTACAACAGACAGGCCACCAGCAATAAATACGTACAATACAAGAAAAATTGTATACAGTAAAATGTGTGTAAAGCGACACTAAACTATGTACATGTAATAAGTACTGTACGTAAATAATTAATTATGGTTACTCACCAACAATGACACGACGACTTGTCCGATAACGATGAGTTTAATTTTACTGCACAACAAAGGATAGCGTTACAGCTCTTCTAAAGGAGCCTCTTCAGGCGACTGTTTAGCACCGCCGTTGTTCTTCTTCCATCACTCTTCAATCCAAATCCCTAAAACAGATTCCATCCAGTCTACTGCCTTATCACGTCCACTTGCAACTCGTTTTGCGCCCTGATTAAAGGACACTGCGGCCGTAGATCTTATATGCTTTTCCTCCTTTTTAAATAAAAAGAATCGTGGACTCATTGATGCTGTAATTGTGTCCTGCAGCGGTGTAGCTGTTCCCCTCCTTCAACATATCCAGAACTTTTACCTTTTCTGCAATCCTGAAGCATTAGCAGTAACGTGCATTAATTCTGAATGAGTGAAATTAGACTTCCTGGTTAATGCAGCACTCCGTTGCTGAGCCAATCAGCAGCACACAGGTACTTAACCGCGTGCTCTGATTGGGTAGCTTCTCAGCCATCCGCCAATAGCGTCCCTTGTTTGAATTCAAATGCGTCCCTTGTTTGAATTCAAATGGGCAAATCAACTGAGGAAGCACACGTACTGTAGACCGCAGACATCCGCGAAGCAGTGAAAAATCCGCGATATATATTCACATATGCTTACGTTTAAAATCCGCGATGGAGTGAAGCTGCGAAAGATGAAGCGCGATATAGCGAGGGATCACTGTAAATTAAAATGAATTATTTAAGATTATATTAGAATTCTATGTGTCCCTGGTTAATAAATTCTAAATAATCAGTCTAGACATCAGCAACTCTGTTGTAATAGGCCTTGAATTATATTACCGGTCAATTTAAAGCAAAAAAGTAGCATTAATATTGAATTATTACAGGGCTTGCATCAGAACGTTTATTGTGTTTATCTCTTACTATTTCCTTTATACATTTTTTTATTTTTATTAACCATCAGCAGCTTCACAAATTGTACTGAAGCACTTCTGGCAGGTATTATTCACCATGTACACTTTTCACCAGGTGATAGACGGCTGGAAGCTTAGCCCGGCCGGGACGTCCAAAGAATGGACGGATGGGGGAAGGCACCTACTTTGGAACACTGCCTCCTCCTAGACGCTAGATGGCGATTTCCCTGCTAAAGAAAAAGACAATTCTCCATCGGACCCAGGCTATACAGGAAGCAGAAATCCCCGTGTCTACCTGCAGCATCTCCTGGCGGCACCCACGGTACCCAGCCGGGCTGTGAAGCCGAACTCCATATCCCATGGTGCCCTGCGGGAATCTGGGGCCAGAGTCAGGTTGAAGGTGGATGAAGCTTGCCGTTGAGGAGTAAGAGAGAAGAAGAAAAAGATAAAAGTATTGAGTATTGTGCTTTGTGCTTGAGACTGTGTTGTGCCTGTGGGAAACGAGGAAGGCGTTTCCCACGAGGTGAAAATAAATAAAACATTTGTGTTTTATAAGTGTGCCTCCTGCATCTGGTTAAGCGCTGGTATAGCGCCATCTATTGTCACACAAGTTATTAATTAAATAATGAGAAATTACTCATGCTCCCTACAAAATTTAATTGTGCATTTAGTAAATAGATAATGTATTCTTCCCTTGTTCACTGTGTTTACTTGCAAAAGTCACTCACAAATTTAGGATACATTTTGTTTACATGACAATTTTTTGCCTACAATTGTAAAGTTAGGTATGAACAGCCTGTATAAAACGGTATACGCACATTCAGAGTCTCAAATAGATTTTCGTTCTACTCACCAGTGCATTATAGCTACTCAAGAATTGATTATTTTTTTATAGATAATAATTTCCTGCCTACAATTAAATCATGCAAATATGACACAATTGTTATCTCTGACCATGCCCCTCTAGTCTTGTCTTCCCTTGTTCACTGTGTTTACTTGCAAAAGTCACTCACAAATTTAGGATACATTTTGTTTACATGACAATTTTTTGCCTACAATTGTAAAGTCAGGTATGAACAGTCTGTATAAAACGGTATACGCACATTCAGAGTCTCAAATAGATTTTCGTTCTACTCACCAGTGTATTATAGCTACTCAAGAATTGATTATTTTTTTATAGATAATAATTTCCTGCCTACAATTAAATCATGCAAATATGACACAATTGTTATCTCTGACCATGCCCCTCTAGTCTTGGAGCTAAAATCATTAAACCCCTCACACTCACCTCGTAGATGGCGTCTTAACCCTCTTTTATTGGCAGACGAGAACTGCACAGAATTTATATCCAAACAAATCAGCTTCTTCCTAGAGACAAACACATCCACAGAGGTTTCTGCAGGAACACTCTGGGAAACTCTAAAGGCCTTCTTAAGAGGACAGATTATTTCATATCTTTCCCACAGAAATAAATTAGAAACCAAGAAAGTGTCAGAGCTAAGAAGTGAAATTACTAGAATAGATGAAGAACAAGCCAGGCGTCCAAATGAAGTTCTCCACAGGAAAAGGCAGGCCCTGCATACAGAACTTAACATCTTAACAACTAAAGAAACTGAACAACTTATTTATAAGTCTAGACAGCATTACTATGAACACGGAGAAAAAGCTAATAAGCTTTTAGCTCAACAAATTCACAAACAAGAAGTTCACAATGCAATACCAGTAATCACCAACAAGAATGGAGAAGAAATTATTGACCATAAAAATATAATGCACACATTTAGAGATTATTATAAGTCTTTATATTCTACTGAGTCCAAAGAAGACAACACACAATCTAATATCCTTCATAAACTTCTCTTTTTATTTCAAAACATTCCAATATATATCAATAAAATGTTTTTTAAACAGTTAGATTCAACAATAACCTCATTCATTTGGAACTCAAAACACCCACGTATCCGAAGAGCGACCCTACAAAGACCTCAGGCAGAAGGTGGCATGGCTTTACCTAATTTTCAGTTTTATTACTGGGCAGCAAACATACAAGCCATAAAAACCTGGACACAAATAAATGAACATACACAGGCTTGGTCCGCAATAGAAGTAAAATCCTGTAGTACTTCTTTATATTCCCTGCTCTGCTCTCCAATAAATGCAAGTTATCGCAAATATACTAATAACCCAATTGTGCTTTACTCACTCAGAATATGGAACCAAATTAGAAAGCATTTTAAGATGGAAAATGTTTTATCAGTGGCACCTCTGCAAAAGAACCACCTCCTTCAACCTTCACAAGTATATCCAGTTTTTAATACCTGGAAAAGTTTTGGGATTAAAATGCTCAGAGATCTTTATATAGACAACATATTTACATCTTTTGAACAATTACGTTCAAAATTCAACCTCCCAACTACACATTTCTTTTACTATCTTCAAATTAGAAACTTGTTAAACAGAAATTGCCCGATTTCCCCCACCTTGCACCCTCCACAATGCTGGAAAAAATACTGCTCAATTTCGAGGAATTAAACACTATTTCCGCAATATATAAAATCTTATTAGAGTCCCTACCTTTCAAAGATTCAAGAGGACATTGGGAAGAAGATCTCTTAATCAATATATCAGAAAAGGAGTGGAAGGTAGCAAAGCAGAGAATTCACTCGAGTTCTATATGCGCAAAGCATAGAATTATTCAATTAAAAATTATATATCGAGCTCATCTGTCTCGCTTAAAACTGTCCAAAATGTTTCCAGGGCAAGATCCAACCTTCGAACGCTGCAACCAAGCTCCTGCCTCACTGGGTCACATGTTCTGGGCCTGCACCAAACTAACATCATTTTGGACAAAAATTTTTAAGTGCCTTTCAGACAGCCTTGGTATCACAATCCCTCCTAACCCATTAACAGTTGTGTTTGGTGTTCTTCCAGATGGACTTGAATTGGAGAAGGACAAGCAAACGGTGATTGCATTCACTACACTTTTGGCACGCAGACTTATTTTGTTAAATTGGAAGAATCCTAATTCTCCTCTTATAAGTCACTGGGAAACCCATGTTTTATATTATTTGAAATTGGAAAAAATCAAATTCTCAGTTAGAGGATCTGTACAAAATTTTTTCAAAACCTGGCAGGATTTAATCAATACTATTTTAGAATAAGAGACATAACTATTACCGCATTTAACTCCCTTCTCCATCTCTTATTTACATATATATTTACTTCTCCCTTTCCTTTGTTTAATGTTGCCTTATTAAAAAGCCTTAAGCAATTTTCCTTTAGCTAAGCTCTCCTTCTCAGGGGTGGGGTTTGATTTGTCTTCAATTTTGTTGGGTTATAAATTGATCTATTTGTATGGAATGATTACAATGAAAATTAATAAAATAAAAATATAAAAAAAAAAAAAGAAGAGAGGTTTGTAAGATGCTTTACCAACTAATTAGTAAAGAGCAGAGACATGTTTTTGCTTGGTAAAAAGGAACAAGAATGAGAATGTAAGTGGTGAGTAAGCTGAGGAGCAGAATGCTGTTTTAAATGATGCATTGAAAGGATTTACACCAAGGGCACCAAAGTCAGAAAGAGATCATTGGAAACTGGTGAAACACCATATGAAATCCTCAGGGACTTTCAAAGGACAAATGTTGACCTACTACAACATTTCTGAATTAATGATAAGCCAGCAGTATGCAATGAAAATTTTTTTAAATAGCTCAAAGAGAGTACTCTATAAAAAGTGCATAATAAAGACGGTTCTGCCCTGTAAAAACATGCAATGATCAATGAATAAGTTATTTTGAAAATTTGTGAAGAACCCTATATATTGCCTGACAAGTTAATCTATTTTTAGTTTATAAAATGGTTTGTATTCTCTATATTAACACTAGAATCCCTGAAGCCTACAAAAAAAGTTGTAATCCCGGTCCTCCTTAAATTCCCTTGCACCTCTTCTTCAGCATCTTTGTTTTGCAAATGTGTCAATCAGCACAAGCAGCAAGCAGCCTGCTATCCCATTCCCCACTGATTCAGCTGAAGTCAGTTACAAAGTTCTCCCAACTTAAGTCAGTTTATATATGTGTGAGGTGCTTTGAATTGTATAGGGTAAATAATATTTCGTTATTTGGAACACATACATTTCATGTGTGATCCATGTCTATATAATGATCTGGGTAAACGTAGGATAACAGGAAATGCGAGGCAAAAAATGTTGAACACACAACTAAAAAAGAAACTTTTTTCATGTTCTGCTAATAATTGGCAAAATGCTGACATGAAGTGTATAATGTGTGAAAACTGTAGTCCAAATATCAAATAAACACTTTCAAAAAAGGTATAACAAACCAAGTGCGCTTTTATTCAAGAATATAATCAAAGAAAAGAAATTATTCAATTTATATGATGTTGTCAATAAGTAAAAACCGAAGCTCAAATATCAATTGACAGAGAGCCGATATGTCTGCTTGACTGGTGTAAGAGCTGAGGCCTTGTAATCAAGAGCTTGCGGGTTCAAGCCTGGGCTCTCCTCTTTTCAAGTAGTGAGTTGCTGTTATTATCATTACTATAATATAATAAAAACATACAATTAATTTAAGTCTGTAACACCCTGCTGCAAAGTTATTCTGTGGCTCTGTGCAACTGCGCTTGGAGGGTAGTCTGTGGGTGCTGTGGCTGATACCTGCTCAGAACTATTTGTTGTACCAATCAAAAATATGATGTCCTGTGACTGCTATCAGACTGGACAAAGGCAGGATCGTAACAACAGGCAGCTTCTTCACAATGCTTTTGTTGGCTAATAGACTGTTGCACCGGAACACAACTCTGCTTAGCACCATAGGTAAAATGGGACATCCACCTGCAGTTATAGTCACTTTAGTACGTGAGGAATTTGCCACGCTAGTGTTTAGATCTGGCAGTGTAATTCTGATCGACACATTTACAAAACAAAAGACGCTGATGGAGAGGTGCACCAGAATTACAAGTTTTTTCGTAGGCCTGGTAATTAAATGAAGAGACTTGGCTGTCACCCCATCATTTCTTGGAATCAGTTGTCATATGTCACACGTTCACAGTTGGCTTTGTTGGCAAGATTTCTGGACAATGATGGCAGAATCAACTAACCTGCCAGAAGTGGTGCAGCAGCTTGCAGAACAGGTTATCCAGCTGCAGGTCCAAGTAGCAGCACTATAGGTGGACCTTGTAGAAGCAGAGGCACAGACCTATCTTTTAATCTTTGAGCACATTGCTGCTGGCAGTCCTGGCCCAAGAACAAATGGGCAAACGTGCTTGCTCCATTTCTCTCTGGGGAAGTGTAGCAGGCATATTACGACATGTAGGAGAATGCCACCACTGAGTACCCAGCTCTCAAATGGGAGAAAATCTTGCCCAGTATGGGCTGACCCCCATTTGCCAAGCACAGTGCTGCTGGGAATGGCTTTTTGAACCCCAACCTGTGCTCAGAAGTTCAACCTGTGGGGCAAGCTAGCTTGCAGGCTCCACCCAGGTGAACATGACTGAGCAGGTTGTTGAGAGGGTTGTGGCCAACTTTCTGGAACATGCTATGCTCAAACATCTAGTCCATCCAGTCCGCCAACAGTCCTGGACAGATATGGTGGACATCATAGCTGTGATTGAGCGTCACCGCACTGCACTGCAGATAGAAAGGACTAAAGAGAAGTAATGACTCACAAGATCACAGAGGCCAGAAGGAGAAAGGAGTGCTCTCTGCTTCCTTTGAGATGCTACCGCTGTTGCTGCCTGGGCCCGCTACAACTCCGGCAGCAATATTACCATTGTTGCTCACTGCTTTATCCCTTCAGAACAATATGATGGTAAACAAGCCAGTCTAATCTGTACACACTTTGAGGTCCGGCTGTACCCCACTGCCGTCTGTTGGATCCTTGTCTGTGGTCAAATTCAGCAGCTGCGAGTTGTAGTCTAGCCACATCCTCCCTATGCTGTGATACCGGGACAAGACTGGCTGAATAGCAAAACAGACAGGGATTTGCAGAGTCTGAATGGTAAGGTTAACGTCACCATGGATGGATAGCAGCCATCCGAATGTGTATCCCTACCATGTAAGAGGACAGTTAAGGGTCTGGCCACCCATCAAGCTAGCATGGATTTGGACATTGGGAGCACTGCTGCATCATCAGCATTGCCTGAATTGTCAATCCCTTTGCCTCTCTGCAACTTCAGTTTCACTCTCTGCTGACATCTTTCAAATGTGAGCAGAGAAATGATGATTCCTTGAGGTTTGCAATGAATGATGTCTCCACAGTAAACGGACAACTCACTGGCAAATCCATACCACCCAACCTTTACTCAGTATTAGATAACGATCTATTGTATTGGGTGAAAGAATCCCAAGGTGAACACAGAAACCAGCTTCTTATCCTGTATCCTACCAGCATGAGATACATGCACATTCTCACTTGTTGGGTGCTTACTGAGGGGCTGAATATAATCACTGTGCACTTCCGTTGGCCCAGAGTGCATGAAGAAGTTTGTCATTATTGCAGGTCCTGCCTGGTGTGTCAACTAACAGAGATACCTCACCGGGACTGTGTTCCTCTTTTTCCCCTGCCCATAGCTGACGTTCCGTTTGAGTAGATCAGTGTAGACATCATCGGCCCGCTCAGACTCTCAGTGATGGGCCACAAATATATCCTTGTCCTTGTGGATTATGCCACCTGATACCAAGAGGCCATACCCCTACTGGTGGCTAACTCCAAAACAATTGCATGGGAACACATGGGGGTCTTTGCACATTTTGGTATCCTTAAAGAAATCCTGATGGATCAAGGGACACCATTCACATCAAACACCTTCAATGAGGTAGCCAGGCTGCTTCACATTACCCATCTAAAGACGGCCACTTACCATTTATAGATGAATGGCCTCGTGGAAGGTTTTATTCAAACACCATACTTTTAGCGTTATATTCGATGTTAGTGATTCAATCAAATTGGTCACATAATGGAGCATCTTGTAAACAATGAAAACAATTTCAATTCAAGTTGAAATAAGATTTAAACCATGTAAACAAGATCCTCAATATAAAAATTATAAACTGAATACAAAAATGAAAACAAAATGAGTAACATATTAAAAATAGCTTGTCTCAATGCTAAGTGAATCAAAAATAAACTAATGAGTCAAAACTGTATGTGGCAGAGCATAACTATTATATTATAGCAATAACAGAAACAGAAATAAAAAGGATGGCAATGAGTATAACATAGAGAAGACTTGGGCAATGTGTGGCTCACAGGCCAAATGCGGCCCATGGTCCATTTCTGTCTGGCCTGTGAAAGGTGCAGATGACAAATACTGGTGGTCAACAAATCCTAGACTCCTACGTATTTTTTCACTGAGGTTAGTGGTAAAGCAATGGTAAGCAAAGAGCACATCACTGCATTTAAAGATTACAACTTGAGTCGTTATACTGAGACCAAGCAGCCCAAAAAATACAGAAATTTATCTGAAGAGGAGAAGGTAAGGACTACAGAGGAATTGTTAGCTAGACTGCAAAAACAGAAAAGTCTTTTTAAAAGCTTCATACAGAAAAGGAAGGAACAGGAATAGAGAACTTGTTCTTCTTCTTCTTCTTTCGGCTGCTCCCGTAAGGGGTTGGCACAGCGAATCACCTTCTTCCATATCTTTCTGTCCTCTGCATCTTGCTCCATTACACCCATCACCTGCATGTCCTCTCTGACTACATCCATAAACCTTTGCTTAGGCCTTCTTCTTTTCCTCTTCCCTGGCAGCTCTATCCTTAGCATCCTTCTCCCAATATACCCAGCATCTCTCCTCTGCACATGTACAAACCAACGCAATCTCGCCTCTTTGACTTTCTCTCCCAACCGTCCAACTTGAGCTGACCCTCTATAATACTCATTTCTAATCCTATCCATCCTCGTCACACCCAGGGCAAATCTTAGCATCTTTAACTCTGCTACCTCCATCTCAGTCTCCTGCTTTCTGGTCAGTGCCACCATCTCCAACCCATATAATATAGCTGGTCTCACTACCGTCCTGTAGACCTTCCCTTTCACTCTTGTTGATACCCGTCTGTCACAAATTACTCCTGACACTCTTCACAACCCATTCCACCCTGCCTGCACTCTCTCTTTCACCTCTCTTCCACAATCCCCGTTACTCTGTACTGTTGATCCCATGTATTTAAACTCATCCACCTTCACCAACTCTACTCCCTGCATCCTCACCATTCCACTGACCTCCCTCTCATTTACACACATGTATCTTGTCTTGTTCCTACTGACCTTCATTCCTTTCCTCTCTAGAGTATATCTCCACCTCTCCAAGGTCTCCTCAACCTGCTCCCTACTATCACTATAGATCACAATGTCATCAGCAAACATCATAGTCCACGGGGACTATTGCCTAATCTCATTTGTCAACCTGTCCATCACCATTGCAAATAAGAAAGGGCTCAGAGCTGATCCCTAATGTAATCCCACCTCCACATTGAATACATCCGTCGCTCCTACCGCAGACCTCATCACTGTCACACTTCCCTCGTACATATCCTGTACAACTCTTACATACTTCTCTGCCACTCCCGACTTCCTCATACAATACCACAGCTCCTCTCGAGGCATATGCTTTCTCTAGGTCCACAAGGACAAAACATTACTTGCCTTCTCCCAGTATGTGGATTGTAACACCCGGGGAAATAGGACTATTGACCTACTGTATGCAAACATTAAAGACGCATACAGCACCACCCCGCTGCCTGCACTTGGGAAAGCAAATCATAACCTGGTTCTGCTTCAACCTCACTACAAACCAAGAGTGAGGGAGCTACCTACAACCACACGCTCATTCAGGAAGTGGTCCCCTGAGGCAGAGCAGGCTCTGAGAGACTGCTTTGGAACTACGGACTGGGATATCCTGCAGGGATCATATAGTGAGAACATTGAGGAGGTTGTTGACTGCACTACTGAATACATCAACTTCTGTATGGACATTGTAGTTCCAGTAAGAACAGTACGCTGCTATGCTAACAACAAGCCATGGATTACAAGTGACATCAAGGGCCTTTTGAACCAGAAAAAAGGGCTTTTAAAGGGGGTGATCAGCATGAGCTCAAGCGCGTGCAGAAGGAACTCAGAGTCCAGCTCAGGGAGATGAAGGAGCAGTACAGGAGAAAGCTGGAGCAGAAGTTGCAGAATAACAGCATGAAGGAAGTGTGGGATGGGATGAAGATCATCACTGGCTGCAGCTCGAAGCAGGGTGCCACCATCAAGAGAGACGTGGACAGAGCGAACCTGATGAACAACTTCTTTAACAGGTTTGACCACCCTAACCCACTCTCACTTCAGAGTACTGCATCCTCCACCCATCCTTCTGCTGATACCAGTATAGGAGAGAGTTCCCCCCACCAACAATTACAGCAGCCCAGGTAAGCAGAGAGCTGAGAAGACTTCGGTCCAGCAAAGCAGTGGGTCCGGATGGAGTATCGCCACGACTGCTGAACGCCTGTGCATTGGAGCTGGGGAGTCCTCTACAGTGCATCTTCAACCTGAGCCTGGAACAGGGGAGAGTCCCAAGGCTTTGGAAAACATCTTGCACCCCAGTCCCAAAGGTATCATGTCCTGTCGCTCTGACGTCACATGTGATGAAGAGCATGGAGCAGCTGCTGCTTCACCACTTGAGGCCACAGGTCCGCCACACCCTCGACCCTCTGCAGTTCGCATACCAGGAGAAGGTGGGAGCGGAGGATGCCATCATCTATATGTTACACCGATCCCTCTCCCACTTTGTCAGAGGCAGTGGTGCTGTAAGAATTATGTTTCTAGACTTCTCTAGCACCTTCAACACTGTGCATCTCGGGAACTGCAGGTCTGACATTGTGGTCAGCAGCACAGGACTGCCACAGGGGACTGTGCTTTCTCCGTTGCTGTTCAGCCTATATACATCGGACTTCCAATACAACTCGGAGTCATGCCACGTGCAAAAGTTTGCTGACAACACTGCTATTGTGGCTGCATCAGGAGTGGGCAGGAGGAGGAGTATAGGAACCTAATCAAGGACTTTGTTAAATGGACTCAAACCACCTACACCTGAACACCAGCAAACACCAAGGAGCTGGTGGTGGATTTTATGAGGCCCAGGCCCCTCCCAGACCCTGTGATTATGAGGTGACTGTGTGCAGAGGGTACAGACTTATAAATACCTGGGAGTGCAGCTGGATGATAAATTGGACTGGACTGTCAATACTGATGCTCTGTGCAAGAGAGGACAGAGCCAACTATACTTCCTTAGAAGGCTGGCGTCCTTCAACATCTGCAATAAGATGCTGCAGATGTTCTAACAGACGGTTGTGGTGAGCGCCCTCTTCTACGCGGTGGTGTGCTGGGGAGGCAGCATAAAGAAGAGGGACACCTCACGCCTGGACAAACTGGTGAGGAAGGCAGGCTGTATTGTAGGCATGGAGCTGGACAGTTTGACATCTGTGGCAGAGCGATGGGTGCTGAGCAGGCTCCTGTCAATCATGGAGAATCCACTGCATCCACTGAACAGTATCATCTCCAGACAGAGGAGCGGCTTCAGCGACAGACTGCTGTCACTGTACTGCTCCACTGACAGACTGAGGAGATCGTTCCTCCCCCACATTATGCGACTCTTCAATTCCACCCGGGGGGGGGGGGGAGGTAAACGTTAACACTATACGAGATTATTGTCTATTATACCTGCCTTGCACTCTCCACCTTGCTTTTTTTTTTTTTAACTTGCACTGCGTTTGTATTGCTCTTTAATTTAATATTGTTTTTATCAGTATGCTGCTGCTGGAGTATGTGAATTTCCCCTTGGGGATTAATAAAGTATCTATCTATCTATCTAATCATCACCTCACTTCTTAACCTAGCTTCAACTACTCTTTCCTATAACTTCATGCTGTGGCTCATTAATTTTATTCCCCTGTAGTTACTGCAGTCCTGCACATCCTCCTTATTCTTAAATATCGGCACCAGTACACTTCTTCTCCACTCCTCAGGCATCCTCTCACTTTCCAAGATTCCATTAAACAATCTGGTTAAAAACTCCACTGGCATCTCTCCTTAACACCTCCATGCTTCCATAGGTATGTCATCTGGACCAACGGCCTTTCCATTTTTCATCCTCTTCATAGCAGTCCTTACTTCCTCCTTGCTAATCCATTGCACTTCCTGATTCACTATCTCCACATCATCCAACCTCTTCTCTCTCTCGTTCTCTTCATTCATCAGCCTCTCAAAGTACTCTTTCCATCTGCTCAACACACTATCCTCGCTTGTGAGTACGTTTCCATCTTTATCCTTTATCACCCTAACCTGCTGCATATCTTTCCCAGCTCAGTCCCTCTGTCTAGGGACTGACTTTCAGTACAGGTCCTTATCTCCCTCCATAGTGTCCAGCCTCTCATACAACTCATCATACGCCTTTTCTTTAGCCTTTGCCACCTCTCTCTTCAACTTGCGCCTTATCTCCTTGTACTCTTGTCTACTTTCTGCATCTGTCTGACTATCCCACTTCTTCTTTGCCATCCTCTTCCTCTGTATACTCTCCTGTATTTCCTCATTCCACCGCCAGGTTTCCTTTTCCTCCTTCCTCTTTCCAGATGTCATGCCAAGCACCCTTCTTGCTGTCACCCTTACTTCATCTGCTGTAGTTTCCCAGCTGTCTGGTAAGTTTTCACTGCCACCCAGTGCCTGTCTCACCTCCTCCCTAAACTCAACCTTGCAGTCTTCCTTTTTCAACTTCCACCATTTGATCCTTGGCTCTGCCCTTACTCTCTTCCTCTTCTTGATCTCCAACATCATCCTACAGACCAACATCCTATGCTGGTTAACTACACTTTCCCCTGCCACCACTTTGCAGTCTTCAATCTCCTTCAGATCGACTCTTCTGCATAGGATGTAATCTACCTGTGTGCATCTTCCTCCACTCTTGTACGTAACCCTATGTTCCTCCCTCTTCTTAAAATATGTATTCACCACAGCTACGTCCATCCTTTTGGCAAAATCCACTATCCTCTGACCTTCTTCATTCCTCTCCTTGACACCATACCTACCCATCACCTCCTCGTCTCCACTGTTCCCTTCACCAACATGCCCATTGAAATCCGCTCCAATCACTACTTTCTGTCACTTGGGTACACTGTTCATCACTTTATCCAACTCACTCCAAAAATCTTCTTTTCTCACCCATTGCACACCCAACTTGCGGTGCATATGCACTAACAGCATTCATCATCACACCTCCAATTTCCAGCTTCATAGTCATTACTCTGCCTGACACTCTTTTTACCTCCAAAACGCTCTTGACATACTGTTCCTTCAGAAAAACTACAGCCGAAATGCACAGAAGAAAATGTCAACTTCTTCTGCTTGGCCTTGGAAGAGAGCTGTGATGTTCGTGACACAGTGCATCTGCTGATTTTTGTGAAAGGAATAATAAAAGACTTTGAAATGACAGAAGAACTAGTTTCTATGCAGTAAGTGAAAGGGAACAGAACCGGTAAAAGGATTTACTTATTGAAGTCAATAGGTGCGTAAAAAATTTAGGATTGCAGTGGGAAAAGTTTGTTGGTGTGATAAATGATGGTTCTCCTGATTTGACAAATACAAATGCTGGACTTTTAAAAAGGATGCAGAAAAAAGTGGCTTGGATAATCCCAGCCCAAAAACTCATTTTTATATTCTATATTGTATTATTATTGTATTATTTGTGTCCTGGGTATGATGTTAAACTGCATCCGGCCCTGCAAACGGTCCTCCACCTTGCAGGGAAATCATGGGGGTTGGTGGCATGATTGGCACTCCAGCCACTGTAAAAAACCTTCACACAGCTATGAGATGACAGAAAAGACTCCTTTTTGTTCTCAGCAGGAGTAGCTCTGCTGCAGCCACCCATAGGAAGGCTGTTCGCATCATGAAGAGGGTGGGGGAAAGCCCTCAGGAGCCCCATCCCCAGAAGAGTCGAAACCGTCGGACAGCCAAAGGGGTCAGGCCTTTTGGGGATCAGAACTGGTGTGGTGCTGAGACGTCACCCGCTGCAGGGTAGCACTCTGTCTCAGTTTGAGGTGGTCCATCCAGGTAGTCGCGTGGAACATCTTGTCTCTGTGGCATGATGTTCATCTTCCTCTGCTGTCGGAGGAACTGCATTAACCTGCATTTCAGTGGCGGCACTCTCTGAGGTGTGCAGACCTGGGACTGGTCAGATCTCTGTGGGTGGATACACCATTTATTGGCCAGGTCATTCTGATGGCTGTCATACTCAAGAAACAGTTGTAGCTGTAGCGGATTGGCTTCTTCTGATGGTGTCCGATGTCACTCCTTTCAGCGAGCGTATAATGAGACTCAGATTATGGTGCCTTGTCTGATGTCTCGGTGTATGCTCCAACCACGGTGAGTGATGTCTTGGTGAGGGAGAAATTTTATTTGTAACTTCGCTCGGTGGTTGATGGGTGCCCGTGAGGTGAAACTCCTCTGGACATGGGTGACTTCAATGCAACCACTGGTACTGACAGGGCTGGCTATGAGTATTGTCTCGGTTCCCATGTGTCTGGTGACCGTGGTGAAAGTGGCTCCATGTTCCTTGACTTTGCAAAAGGTCAGGGGCTGCGAATAACTGGATCCTGGTTCCAGCACCCTGAGCCACATTGTTGAACTTGGTACTCCAATACTGGTGGTGCAGTGAAAGAGATCAATCACATGCTCATGGGCGGACACTGGAGGTTCATGCAAAACTGCAGGGTCTACAAAAGTGCCCAATTTGTGAATTCTGACCGCAGACTTGTTGTTGCTACTCTGAAGATCCAGTTTATGTCCAGGAGGTTACCAACTACTAGGAAAATGAGGCTGAACTTGGCCAGACTGAAAGATCAGGATGTTTCTAACAAGTCTGCACGCAGTTTGTGTGAGGAACTTGTAGATTTGGGTGCGACTGCTGATCCTCATGTGATGTGGGAGACCTTCCGTGACAAGACTCTGAAGGTTGCAGAGGGTAGTGTTGATGTTCCCGGTGTTCCGTCTCGCAGGGCACCCTGGGTATCATCAAGAGGAGTCGCAGAACATGGCTTGATGGCAACTCTGGTCTGTTCCATAAACTGAGAAGGATGGTTGCAAGGGCTCAGAGGGCAGATAAGGAGGCTTTTGTTAGAGGAATCTGTGAGGAAGTGACACACCATCTGTGGTCTAGCGACCCACATCCTACTTACAGAGGAATCGAAGCATAATGCACATCCGAACTGTTCCTTGGAAAGTCACAGTCAGGGCAGCTGAAGGAATGGTCCTTACAGATGACACTGCAGTTGTGACCCGCTGAGTTGGCTACTTTGAGCGGCTGTTCAAAGCTGATCCTCCAGCTAGGAGATTGCACAGGTGGTGAACCAGCTGAGGGAGGGGAAGACTGCAGGGATCTGAGGTATCCAGGGTGAACTTCTCCAGGATGGTGGTATGTCTGTTCTCCTGGCATTGCAAGCAATCTTTGCTTCCATTTGGGATACTGGCGTCATCCCAACTGACTGGAAAATGGGACTTGTTGTCCCTATCTGGAAAGGGAAGGGTGATCGCCTGGATTGTGGCAACTACAGGGGGATAACACTGCTCTCGGTGCCGAGTAAGGTCCTTGCTAGGGTTGTCCTCAATAGGATCCGTGATCACCTAGGCTCACCTACCAGCAACCTGAGCAGTCTTGTTTTATGCCTAAGAAGTCTGCCATTGACCGCATCTTGATGGTTCTCATGGAGCGCAAACACGAATATTGGCAGAGTTTCTTTGCAGCTTTTCTCGATTTTCATAAAGTGTTCGACTCAGTTGATTGACATCTGAGGGTTCGTGGGATCCACTCAAAGTTGCTGGATATCATGACTGGCCTGTACACTGGTACTGTGACTGCTATGCAGCATGGAGGCAGAACCTCTGTGTTTTTCCCAGTTGATTCTGGGGTTTGTCAGGGGTGTGTTTTTCTGTTCAATGCCTGCATGGAGTGGGTGTTGGGCAAGACTGTGGGGTCCAGCGGCTGTGGGGCATCTGTTGGTGAAGAATGATTCAATGATCTTGACTTTGCTGACGACACTGTGATCTTCACAGGGTCAATGGAGGCTCTGATTGGGACTCTCGAGAGACTGAGCAAGGAGTCTGAGTGTCTGGGCTTGCAAGTGTCCTGGATAAAAACCAAGATCCAGGCCTTTAATGAACTCTTGGGCAAAGCCATCAGCAGTGTGTCTCTCTGTGGAGAGAGTATCGACCTTGTCGAGAGGTTTACTTACCTCGGCAGTGACGTTCAGTGACCTGAGATGAAGACTGGACTTCTTTGGTACTGTGTCTCTTTGGAGAATCCTTGGGTACCACTGGTTTGACTTTGTGTCGAATGAGGGGTTGCTCATGGAGTCCCGAATGAGGCACATTACCTGCATTGTGAGGGAGCGTCAGTTACGGCACTACGGCATGTGGCACGATTCCCAGAGGGTGATCCAGCTCGCAGTATCCTCATTGTTGAGGACCTGAGTGGCTGGACCAGGCCAAGGGCACTCCCACGTAACACCTGGCTGTGGCAGATAGAGGGTCATTTCTGGAGGGTGGGACTGGACCGAGTGTCTGTCTGGGGGGTTGCCAACCAGGATCCTGAGCTGTTTCATAGTGTGGTGGGTGATGCAACGTGCTGTACCAGTGCATGCTCCCCAACCTGACCTGACCTGTATTATTTACCAAGAAGTGCTATGTAAATCAGTGGTGAAAGTTAATCTTGTGGTTGATTTTGTAATAAATACTGTAATGTAGATTTCTTCTGGGTTAGGACATTAAATCACAGTTTATTATGCTCTTGGAGAAGCATGAGACTGATCACACAATCTGGCCTAAAACAGTGCTACAACAGGTCTGGGATCTGCAATCGGAGATTCCGGAGTTTTGTCAAATGAAAGGAAAACCCATCCCTGAACTACTGTAAGTAGCACTGAGTGGCTATCAGATTTATCATTTGCAGTTGATATGACTCCACTGATGAATTAACTGACTACAAAATTGCAAGGCAAAAGTCCTTTTGCACATAATATGCACAGCCTAGTCAAGGCCTTCATGAGGAAGCTGCTGCTTCTCTCTCAACAAGTAGAGAGGAACACATTGACACCATCTTCCCACACAGAGAGAAAGGAATCTGTCTGCTGATCAGCTTAACAGATCTGCAGCCATGTTCCGGACACTGCATGATGAGTTTTCCAGGCAATTTGAAGACTTCAAAGCAGTGGAAATTGCGTCTAGTGAGGTACAACTTGAACTTATAGACTTGCGGTCTGATGCACTGCTGGCAGAACACTGTGCCATTACTGACATTCTTCAATTCTTACAAAAAAGAGAATTTGAAAAACTTGTGAAGACTAGCTCAGAGAATGCTTGTCCTCTTTGGATCCACACACATATGTGAACAGACATTCTCTGTAATGAAATTCAACAAATCCAGGTACAGATCTCTCAGTGATGACCATCTGTCTGCGAATAGCAACATCAGGCATTATACCTGACTTCAATGCACTAGTTGAAGCTCATCAAAGACTTCCCACTAAGTTGTCAAAGGTACAGAGAAAGTAAAATATTTTATCAGTGATTAATACAGCAAAATGTATTTCTTATTTTTTTATTTAGACAAGAATATGAATATTGTGTTAGGAAGCATGCTATAATTTGCACATGTTCCATTGCTCAGTAAATCAAACAAAATCTGTGAATATCCATCCATCCATCCATTTTCCAACCCGCTGAATCCGAACACAGGGTCACGGGGGTCTGCTGGAGCCAATCCCAGCCAACACAGGGCACAAGGCAGGAACCAATCCCGGGCAGGGTGCCAACCCACCGCAGAACTGTGAATATGTGGTCTATTTTAATTTTAATATGGTGGAAAAAAAAGAAATACAACACGTTCACAGTAATGTAACAGTTGACAGAATATGTTCGGCTGTCCTAAAAAAGCCCCCCATAAAAAATAGTCGCCTATCCCCGACATAGAGGAATACACACTTTTTAGCAAAAATAGATAGAACAGAAAAGGAAATGGGGTTGCTGTTTATGTCAAATGGAATTTAAATACACTTCCACTTCAATTGGACAATGAGTCCTATCTTAATGAAGGCACCTGGCAACATTTGGAAAAAATTAGGGAAAGAGGCCTTATTTTAGGAGTGTATTATAGACCTCCCAATACATACAGTAATTTCAATGCACATCTTTTCAGTAATATTAAAAAGGAAAGTTTACAGGGGGATATTATAGTCATGGGGGACTTTAACTACTCAAATATTAACTGGGATAATCTTGCAAATAGCAAAGAACAAGTTTATAAAAGTAATCAGAAACTGTTTTTTAACAAAATATGTTAAAGCTCCAATGCATGGGAAACCTGTCTAGAGTTAGTACTTTGTAATACTCAGGATAGAATTGTGGGTGTAGAGGTGATTGAACCATTAGGGTCTGGATACCATATAATATGGTTCTCAGTGTTTTGGAACGGTGCAGATTGTAAGGCTAAAACTCGTAAGTTTAACTTTGGTGGGTAATTTTTGAGCAGATGTGGCAAAGTCTAAAGATGATAGACTGGGATAAGCTTTTAAGTGTGGAGTAGTGGAACAGGTTTAAAAATGTTTTACATATAATGCAGGACAGGTACATACCTAAATTTGGAATTAGTAGGAAATAAAGTAGATTAATAAAAAGTTGAAAAGGAAAAAAAAAACAGTTGTATAAAGTATATAAGATTAATAACTCCAATGTGAATCTTAGGGCAGATCAGAACATGAAGGAAACCATTATGAAGGATTTTAGGAAGGCTAAAAGGCAGTTAGAGAAGATTATAGCAGAAAGGTGAAAGGATGACCCAAACAGATTCTTTTAGTATTTTAGTAGTAAAAGGACAGTCAAGGTGGATGTGAAGCACATTAGAAATAGCAAAGGAGAATTAAAAATACAGAGAGTGAAATAGCAGATGCTATAAACTTGCATTTTTCTGAGGTCTTAACATGTGAGGAAGTGAATAATTTCCAGCATTAAAAGGGACTACTAAGGAGGTACTGGGTGATTTAGAAATTCTAGTGGGAGAAGTACTGCTTAGATAAAATAAGTTGAAATCAAAAAAATCACCAGGACCAGATCATATTTATCCTCAAGTTATTAAGGAGGCTAGCAAGTACATATATAACCCATTGATACATATTTTTAGGAAGTCACTGTGCACTGGGGAAATTCTGAAGGCTTGAAAAATGGCAAATATTATCCCGTTATATAAAAAGGGTGACCAGGCAGATCCAAGCAACAATAGGCCAGTAAGCTTAATATGCATCACAGGCAAATTAATAGAGTTATTAAGGGTAAGACTGAGCAACACATGACAAGAATGAAAGTTTTACTGAACAGTCAGCATGGGTTCAGAAATAGTGGTCAAGGTTTACCAACATACTGGAATTCTATGAGGAAGCAACAAAATGATATGATCAAAGTGGAACATATAATATTCATTATCCTGACTTTCAGAAAGCATTTGATAACGTGCCACATGAGTTATTAAGCATACAACTAAAAGAAGTGAGATTTTAGCATATTGTTTGTAAATGAGTGGTGCTCCGCAGGGGTCAGTGCTAGGACCACTGCTATTTTTAATTTATATGTATATACTACTCAAAAAAATTAAAGGAACACTTTTTAATCAGAGTATAGAATCAAGACAATGAAAATTCTGGGATATAGCAAAGGGTGTTGTTAATCAGTCAGCTGCTTTGGTGTTAATAAAATTAACAACAGGGCACTAGAGGGGACAACAATGAGACAACCCCCAGAACAGGAATGGTTTAACAGGTGGAAGCCACTGAAATTTTTCCCTTATCATTTTTTCTGAATGTTTTTTCAGAAGTTTTGCATTTGGCTACGGTCAGTGTTACTACTGGTAGTATGAGGCGATACCTGAACCCTACAGAGGTTGCACAGGTAGTCCAAATTCTCCAGGATGGCACATCAACACGTACCAGAAGGTTTGCTGTGTCTCCCAGCACAGTCTCAAAGGTATGGAGGAGATTCGAGGAGACAGGCAGTTACTCTAGCAGAGTTGGATAGAGTCATAGAAGGTCCTTAATCCATCAGCAGGACCGGTATCTGGAGTGCCAGAGCCCTACAAAATGACCTCCAGCAGGCCATTAGTGTGAATGTCTCTGACCAAACAATCAGAAACAGACTTCATGAGAGTAACCTGAGGGCCCGACATTATCTAGTGGGCCCTTCTGCTCACTGCCCTGCACCATGGAGCTCGATTGGCATTTGCCATAGAATACCAGAATTGGGAGGTCCACCACTGGTGCCCTGTGCCCCGGCACTTTACAATTTTTGCCAAGTTTTACTTTTTTCTGCTTTTAAATATGCACAAAAACAATGCATATGCATAACCGCATGATTAAAATAGTTCAGATTTACAGCCTTACAAAAATCAACCTTAGGCAGAGGGACTACATAGGCAAAATGCTCCTGAGCTTGGTGAGGTTAATTAGTAAGAATTACAGGCATTTAGTGAGACATTCTCAGCCAAGGGTTAGGGAGTACATGCTTAAATTTTAATCAAAGGAAGAAACAGCTTCACAGTAACACATTTTTTGGCCTAAACCACATGTCAAAGGCATATAAGCGTTTTGGTGATACATGATTTTCATTTAATTTTATATAATTAAAATATAAGTGTTACTTCTTGTTTTGTCTTGGTAATATATTACTCTACTTTCCCCTTTTGTATTATTAATATGTAGCCTTTGTCAGAATGCCTCAAATTTCATAGACTTACCCCTGTTTATAAGGTATTGTACCATATAACTTCTCCCCACCTTCCCTTCTACATCTATAACCTCAGGCAATTAGGTGTAGTAAAAGACAAGCGGGACTTACTGTAATTTACAATTTAAACAATGTATTATTGATAATATTCATAGATAATAACAATATGCAAAGTACATTTGAATATTGGCAACCATACAACCTGTTAAATGGTGATGTGTACTTTCAGGTGGCACACAGATTTCTTAGTTACTTAAAATGTCTCTAGTTAAGGCATCATTTTGTGGTCAGCTCTTCAGAACAGGCCGCATGCCTGTCTCAGTATGGCTGTCGAGCTGTGCTCTTCATTGTGTTGTCCTTTTCAGCACATGGTGTGAGATGGTCTTTCATCAGTTTGGTAAGAGAGAGAGAGAGCTGGGTAAAGCAAGCAAATTTATAGGTTTTCTGTCCAACCCATAGAGCCAATAGGGTGTTGTGCTACTTAAAGGCTTCTGACACAAGCCAGTTCCAAACAGCCATACTTCAGACCAATGCGGGAACAGAAAACATCTTCACACCTACCACCCCCCAAAACCATTTGTTGAGCTAAAGTTTGCCAGTTAGGCAGCCTGACTTTCCTATGTGGGTTGAGAGTTTCAGAGAAACGTTTACCAAACTTGTTTTAGGCACTTCCCCCAACTCTGTTGGTTGGGACATGAATGCTTCTCACTAATATAACACTAATATTACATTGCTTTGCCTAAGTTACAAATAAAGACATACACAATATTTATCCACTTGTATGCAAAATTTCACATCACAACACTCCCTAAACCAAATTGTCTTGATAACTACTTGATCATGTTTGACTTATGCATGCTTTTAACAGTATTTTGCAATGCTATGGTTAACACTTTAGTTTATGTAACAAAACAGTGAGTCAGTAAAGAACTGGATAAAAGCAAAGCCATATGTAAGCTGTGAAACTCAGGAGCATTGTTTTAACACAACAAGTATGAGACATCATTTATCCTGACATCACCTATAAATGTAATCTCAGTTGACATCCAAATGAGTACAGCCTAAACAATCTACACTGGAGACAGCATTTAGCTCAATGTTTCCATTTAATTCGGCTGATGCCCAAAAAAAATGACAGAATCTATAGCAGTTTGTATATGTAAATATATGAGATCCTATACCGTTGTTGAAAATGTCGGAATTCAACAAATGATACAGTTTTTGGAACTGTGTTATGCTATACCAACCAGAAAACAAAACGAGTGACGTTATTGTACCCAGGCTTTATGAAGATCTTAAGCAAAGCATCACCAAGTCTCTTAGGTCAGCAGAGACGTCCAGGGCATCAGATTCCTGCAAGACCATCACTTCGTTAAAAATGACTGGGTGCCTGTGGAAGATGTTTTGCAAACAGGAACGCTGAATGCCAGCCACACAGGGAGCAGTCTTGCTGCTGAGACGGCTGGCTTTTTTTCCAAAAAAACCTTTCTAGCATTTCCAATGCACTGTTCCATCATGGAACCGCATCAATTCCAAATTTGTATATTAGCAAGTCAAATAAACATTGCTTCTCTTTAAGCAATGTTTAAGTGGCTAGCTGTAGCAGCCTGGATACTAAAGTGAGCTTGTGTGCAAAGCAGCCATCGTGAAGTAGCTCCATAGACTGTACCACACAGATCATATTAGTGGTGTTGTCAGTTATGATGTATGCTTCTTTGTCTTTTAAGAAGACAAGAATTAAGAGAAAAAAGAAAAAGAAAATTGCCTTGGTCTAATAATAGACTATTCTCTTAAACTATAATGTAGAAATCAACAGCATACTGAATATGGAGAGAAAAGGAAATAGAAGTTTTCTAATCAGATGGACTGACAATGTTAAATGGTTTATAAAAGCTTTTTTTGTCTCATACTGATTACTATTATAGACTAACAAATGAAAACAGAAGCCACCACCATTATGAAGCATTTAGAATAGTTGTAAATGTAACAGATTGGAAATTCTTGTTTTGCTGCTGTCCTGTTTACTGCCTATCAGCACATTTTGTTTAACCACACCTGCCAGCATCCTACCTCTCTTAAGGGAACATTACCTTCATTGACATGGATATCACAGTCCAGATTTCAAAAGTCATCTTAGAAACTTAACAAAGCAATACCAAACCCTGTTCTACCTTGTGTACACTGCCTTAGTAGTTTAAATTTAATAACTCAAAGCATAACTCTAATTTGTAAAATGAAAGCTAATAACTGTGCCTTAGACCCAGTCCAAACAAAAAGTATTGAAATGTTCATTCAATATTCTTTCAGAAGCCATAGATCTCAATTGACTGTAACAATCTGTAATTCACTATTCTCAGACCAATATTACAAAATTCATATTGAATCCCAAAAACATTTGCCAACTTCACATATATATTTTCTTTCTAAAGTATTTGAAAAAGACAACAGCTTTTGGCTTAATTCTGACCTTATTCATTACAACTTCCCTAAAATGTTTAAGTCTAGCCTTTGCACTAGTCAGCCTTGTTTTTTGAATTACATCCTAATGTGTTGTGATTGTGAAAATATGTAGAATTAAGTGTGGCTTTTGACCACTCTATTCTATTACACAAACTGGAAAATTATGTCATGCTGTTTGGCACTGTACTTGACAGGTTTAGTTCATACTTATGAAACTAATTTTTAGTATGTAGACAAATTTGATATGTTATGAAATTATACATGGTAATCTTGGAAATTGAGAGGATGCCTGAGGAATGGAGAAGAAGTATACTTGTACCGATTTTTAAGAATAAGAGGGATGTGCAGAGTTGTAGTAACTACAGGGGGATAAAATTGATGAGCCACAGAATGAAGTTATGGGAAAGAGTAGTGGAAGCTCGGTTAAGAAAGGAGGTGATGATTAGTGAGCAGCAGTATGGTTTCATGCCAAGAAAGAGTGCCACAGATGCAATGTTTTTTTCTGAGGGTGTTGGTGGAGAAGTACTGAGAAGGCCAGAAGGAGCTGCCTTACATCTTTGTGGACCTGGAGAAAGCATATGACAGGGTGCCTCGAGAGAAGTTGTAGTATTGCATGAGGAAGTCGGGAGTGACAGAGAAGTATGCAAGATTTGTACAGGATATGTACGAGAGAAGTGTGAAAGTGGTGAGGAATGCAGTAGGAGTGAGGTGGGCTTACATCAGGGATCAGCTCTGAGCCCTTTCTTATGTGCAATGTTGATGGACAGGTTGACAGACAAGATTAGATAGAACTCCCCGTGGACTATGATGTTTGCTGATGACATTGTAATCTGTAGCCAGAGTAGGGAGCAGGTTGAGGAGATCCTGGAGAGGTGCAGATATGCTCTACAGAAGAGAGGAATGAAGGTCAGTAGGAACAAAACAGAACAAATGTGTGTGAATGTCAGTGGAATAGTGAGGATGCAGGGAGTAGAGTTGACAAAGGTGGATGAGTTTAAATACTTGGGATCAACAGTACAGAGTAACAGGGATTGTGAAAGAGAGGTGAAAAAGAGAGTGCAGGCAGGGTGGAATGGGTGGAGAAGAGTCTCAGGAGTAATTTGTGACAGACGGGTATCAGCAAGAGTGAAAGGGAAGGTCTACAGGATGGTACTGAGATGAGCTAAGTTATATGTGTTGGAGACAGTGGCACTGACCAGAAAGCAGGAGACAGAGCTGTAGGTGGCAGAGTTAAAGATGCTAAGATTTGCATTGGGTGTGATGAGGATGGACAGGATTAGGAGAGAGTACATTAGAGTGTTGGCTCAGGTTGGAAGGTTGGGAGACAAAGTCAGAGAGGTGAAATTGCATTGGTTTGAACATGTCCAGAGGAGAGATGCTTGGTATATTGGAAAAAAGATGATAAAGATAGAGCATCCAGGCAAGAGGAAAAGAGGAAGGCCTAAGAGAAGGTTTATTGATGTGGTGAGAGAGGACATGCAGGTGATTGATGTAACAGAGCAAGATGCAGAGGACAGGAAGATATGGAAAAAGATGATCCGCTGTGGCAACCCCTAACGGAAGCAGCTGAAAAAAGAACAATGAAATTATATATGGTGGCCCTCAGGGTTTAGTACTAGGATTGTTAACTGTTTTCACATTACCTGATATACAGTAACTGTGAGGTATAGTTACAAAACATAATATTCACATTTCCCTTTTATGTTTCCTTCAGTACTATTTCTCTTATGGTTTCCTTCATAAATGTTGTCAAATAAACTAAATGAACAATAAATTCTTGCCTTTAAATATAGAAAAAAATGAAATATTAATGAATGGGAATAACACGGACAGCAATGATATTCTGTCACTTTTAAACTCAGTAGGTCTAAACATTCATTTTGCTGAATTAGACTGTCAATATTAACATCTAGGTTATGTTTTATCGTATAAAATATACACATTGCAAAACTCTCCAAAACGTTTTTTCAGCTTAGATATATTTAGATTTTTTAATATGGCAGATTACACAAGCAATTCATACGTTCATTAGTGGCAGAACAGACTACAGATCCCAGGCTGCTCTTATGATGTTTGTAGCTTTCAGTCAAAATGGCACTGCTAGAATCATTACTACAGTAGAACTAGTGGGTATAGTATGATTATGTAAATCCTGTTTTTTTAAGTCATTACACTTGCCAAAATATAAAGCATTAAATGGCTTGGATCCTATTTACTCAACAGAATTTATCAATATATGAATATGCATATAAGCACTGTGATATGTGGCCGGCCGTTCATCCCGGCCAATACCCCCAGGCCGCCAGGTGCAGCCCTCCCTGCAGCATGGAGGTGCCCCAAATGCCAGCAGGGAATTCTGGACAATGCAGTTTTTATCCCCAACCCTGCTGGATGCCGTGGGGGCCGCTAGGGGACGCTGCAGTGAGGAACAAGGATTATTTGCCCTATGCCCCGGAAGTTCATTCAAGTCACATGGACAGGAGGAATGACGTGCTTCCGGGGTGAAGAAGAAAGGATTTTTATCTGACCCAGAAGTGTTCCAGGTCACATGGACAGAGAGGAAGAAATACTTCCGGGTGAAGGACTATAAAAAAGACTGTGAGAGACCAGAGCATGGAGCTGAGCTAGGTGGAAGGGTGGCAACGTGTCTGGGAGTGGAGGATTGTTTATTGTATTATTGATTATTGATTTATTATATGAGTATTGTGGAGTGTAGGTGCTTTGTGCACTTTAATATTGTCTAAATAAATAATAATTGGACTTTTACCTGGTGTCTGAAGAGTGGTCAGAGGGTTCAAGTGGTCAAGGAGACCAAAATCTGTCACAGCACATATTATAATCATTTATAATTTTTACTATGAGGCAGCAATGTTACCTCTGCATCACCTATGTGAACCTGTGAAACAGCATCATTACCACACTGATACTTGTGTGGATATTAAATATAACCGGTTGAAAATGACACAAATGCATGCAAAAGTTTACTTTGTACCAAATGATATTTTGACTCTATACTTCATATCAACATTATGTCATTATTACTATATGAGCAGGGTGGAGTGGTGGCTCTGAGGCTAAGAATCTGTGCTGGTATCCAGAAGGTTGCCAGTTCAAATCCTCGTCACTGCCAAAAGAGATCCTACTCTGCTGGGCCCTTGAGCAAGACCCTTAACCTGCAATTGCTCCAGGGGTGCTGTACAATGACTGACCCTGCACTCTGACCCCAAGGGGTATGTGAAAACTAACAAATTCATAATACAAGAAATTGTATAAGGTGAAATAAAGAAAAAAAAAAAAGATATGAAAATATTTTCTGTTTTAGCTATGTGTACATTTTCTTGCCTCACATTTCTTGTGAGAATTGTGGCTGGGTGATAACTTCGGTTGGCTGAATGGGGGATGGGTAAGTGTAGGTTGAGTGCCACAAATTGATACATATCTCTGGGCAACTGGCATGATGATAAGGAAGAAGAAAATTAAGATTCTCAGGGAAAACAAAATTTTTTCGCAAGCTTTTAGGGATAATGGTGTATTTAACATTAGAACAATCTAGATGAGAACAGTACGTGAAGCATAGTGGTGTGTGCCTTACTTTGTATATTTTCATTTTGTACAAATAGATATAAATATCTCCTAGTTATAGCATAGTTTTGGTGGAGGTATTTATATGATTTGGGTTTGTGGTGCACTTTTTGTCATTCTGTATATACATTGATTTTTCTCTTTGTGGACTGTATTATTAGAATGACTGTGTTTTTTGTGTAGTATCTTCCTAACTTCATTTTTATTTAGGCCTGCTACCAATTGTATATATATTTATTGCTTCTTTTTCATTTGTGAACTTGCAATATTCACTGTAAATATTGCACAGTTTCACTATTTTTTGGTGACATTGCTTTTGTGTTTTGAGTGTCAGTATTGGTGAGGATTGTGTAAAAAATTCCACCTGTAAATAAAAATCCACTTTTGTTTTGCAATACCATCTTTTTGTGTCTGTGCCTCCCTGTCTAACACCTCTCAATTCTGATCCCAATTGGTTCTGAAATACAAAATGCCCAGTGTATAGTCTGGTGCCATTATTGCCAATACAAGGGGTGTCACTTTGGGTTGACTGTTTTTTTTTTTTTTTTGCAACTTCCTCAGTTTTTCCCACCACATTAATCTAATTTCAATGTCTGCACACTTCCCTGAAGATTCTAACAAATAGAATGTTTGTCACTTGCTGTTGTAGACATAATCCATCTATTTGGTAAAGGAAATGTTTATGTTAAAAGGCATTCCAGCGGCTGAGAAAAGTAAAACCTTCTTTTTCACACCATTCCTTCATCCATGCAATATGGAGTGCTGCTCATGTAGTTTGTTTCCTGGTGTTGGAAGGATTTTGAAGAAAATTCTTTAGCTGGTCTCCAAGTTCACCGAAACTTGTTCTGCAAATAATAGGCATTTTTGTTTATTCCAGTATCATTTGTTCCAATATGAACTATATCCAAGGGATCTTCACCTGCCCTCAACAATAACTGGTCCACTCTTTGAGTTATGTGGGAAACTCTCACTCCTGATAAACAACATACAGTGGTTGAGTCACTATTTCACTCTTTTTGCAATAGAGCTCCTTAAATAGTTTGGTAGAGCTACAATGCTATCTACACCCAATTAACAGGCAATCAGCTCTACCTGGCCACTAGTCCACAAGGAACCTTTGATATGCCCCTGAATCAACCTGCAACTGACCTTAATTAGAATCTGCTTCCTGAATTAAAATGCTTATTCTAAAATGTTATTGATTAGATCCTGCCAGGTTTTGAAAAAGTTTTGTACAGATTCTCTAAGTCAGAATTTGATTTTTTCCCATTTCAAATAGTATAAAACATCAGTTACCCACTGACTTAAAAGAGGAAAGGAGAGAGGATTCTTTCAGTTGAGCAAAATAAGTCTACATGCCAATAGTGTAGTAAAGGCAATTATAGTTTGTTTGTTCTTCTCCACTTTAAGTCCATCTGGAAGTACACCAAACACAGCTGTTAATGAATTAGGAGGGATAGTGACACCAAGGCTGTCTGAAAGGCATTTAAAGATTTTGGTCCAGAATGATGTTAATTTGGTTCCATCTCTAAGTGATTTAATCCCAAATGTTTTCCATACATTAAAAACTGTGTACATTTGAGTGGGTGGAAAAAGGTGGTCCTTGTGCAGAGTTGCCCCATATAAAAGCTTCTCTATCTTAAAATAATTGCTACATTGGTTCCATATTCTGAGTGAGTGAAGCACAATTGGGTTGTTAGTATATTGGAGATGACTTGTACTTATTGGGGGTACAAAGCAAAGAATATAAAGAAGTACTACAGGAATTTATTTCTATAGCGGACCAAGCTTGTATATGTTGATCTATTTGTGTCAATGTATAGGTTTTTATAGCTTGTATATTTGATGCCCAGTAATAAAATTGAAAGTTAGGTAGAACCATGCCACCTTCTACCTTAGGTCTTTGAAGGATCGCCCTTTGGATACGTGGGTGCCCTTTATTTGACGTGAGGTTATGGTTGCATCTAATTTCTTAAAAAATTATTTATTGATGTATATTGGGGTGTTTTGAAATAAAAAAGAAGCTTAGGAAGGATATTCATCTTAACAATGTTAATTCTTCCAGCTAAAGTGAGATGAAGGGTAGACCATCTATGCAAGTCTTGCTTAATTTCTTCCATACAGCTGGCAACATTTTCTTGATAAAGAGCTTTATGTTTATGATGATAAAAGGGATAGTGTCCAGTCTAGTATTGTATGCTTGAGAAGTCACTTGAAAGAGCACACTTTTATTTAAATTAATTCTGAGACCAGAAATCTTTTGAAATTCTGTTAGTGCTGTTAGGACTGCAGGCACAGTATTTTGTGGATCTTCTCTGATAATCCCCTTTGTCTCATAAGCATTTCGATAGTGAACTGCCAGTGGTTCAATGGCGATTACAAAAACCAATAGTGACAATGTTATATTTTTATAGCATTTTCAAATATTTTAGCAGGCTGCTTGCTGCTTGTGCTGATAGACACATTTACAAAACAAAAAGACGCTGATGGAGAGGTGCAAAGGAATTTGAGGTGGCCCGGGATTATGAGTTTTTTTGTAGGCTTCAGGGATTCTAGTGTTAAAACAAAGCCTTACAAATCACAAATAAAAAATACACAAAGCGACCCTGAGATACTGATTTTGGAATTTTCTCTATCCACAGACTAGATTACTAGTTTTACTATTTTTTTCTGCTGCTTTGTGAGACAAATGTACCTGAATGGACAATTTAAAATGTTAAGCCTGCTGTGCTGCTTCCCAAAAGGCAGTCTATAGTTCTACCTTTAACACTGATTGACAAGGTCAGGGAACAGTTATTACTTTAGGAGATTTGTCTAACCAGGCTATGCAGTTATCTAAAGTATATCTTCTTTAAAGATAATTGTATACTGTACCATAAAATATTATATTTGTAAATAAAAAGGTAAAGTAGGGCATATACATTCTGTTTTGCAGGAGTATGTAACTAATGACAAAGAGAGGGGGAATGTGCTTTTCATTGTCAAGGTGTGCATGTGGTTAATTACCTTTTCAATCAGTATTTTAAGTAAATATATAGTGAAAAGTCAAGCAAAATGACATCTTTTATTGGCTAAATGGCTAGATGTAATTACCTTGCCTGAAGAAGGGGCCTGAGTTGCCTCGAAAACTTGCATATTGTAATCTTTTTAGTTAGCAAATAAAAGGTGTCATTTTGCTTGACTTTTCACTACATTCATAATGGCTAACATGGTACAACACCCTAGTACTAAAGTAAATAAATAATAATGTGAAGGTGCTGCAGATTGCACATTTAAGGCTGGTTTGATTTTATTTTTATTATAGCTACAAATGTCCCAATTTCACACATTTTATTTCAACATTCATGTCATTGTTAAACAGCAAACCATATTAATAAGCCATGCAACAGGAGGCAATTTTAAGACAAATGATTATTAATTTATAGTTTTTATTTCTCATATTTTCTATATATGTTTCAATGTAACCAGAAGCAACACAGCAAAACTGGTTAAGCAATGATGTGTGCTGTACAGCATACAGTAGAAAAGGCAGCCAGGAGGATGCTAACTTGATTACTGTGTATTTAGAAGAAATGTGCTTAAAATCTAAGGACTCCTTTATTAGGAAATTAAATGCGTGGCTGTTAAGATTCAGAAAAGAAAAAGCAAATACTGTATATTTTGCTTCATAAGATGCACTTTTTTTCCCCAAAAGTGGGTGTCTATGCGTCTTCTGGAGCAAATATTGCGTCACAGACTATGATGTGCATTACCTGACCTGACTCAGATGATGACGAGGGTTCTACATTGGAGAAAGAATGCACGTTGCACTTTTGCCGTCTCTGTACTTTGTATATGTACATGGGAAGCTCTGCAGTCTACTTGTGACTTTATGCTGTAGGAAGATAAGTAAATAAATCAAGGTAAATAGGTAAATAACATTCGATCTGGCTCTTATATACAAAGTACAGCAACAGCAGCTTCCACCTGCAGCTATAGACTCTTCAGTATGCAAGCGACTCTCCACGATAGTGTTTAGATCTGAATGGTGTATGTGTCCAAAAAAGAAGTCTGACTACATTCTCGTACCTTTGCTTATGAACTGAAGTGTCAGCGTGCACTTTTCGTGGCATTACACGTATATTTTTTGAGCATGCCCGTGTCGATCAAACACAGGAAGCTCTGCAGTCTACTTGTGACTTTACGCTGTAGGAAGTAAGTACATAAATCAAGGTAAATAACATTCAATCTGCCTTTGATGTAAGTAACATATAAATGTTAATGTTAATCTTTTTAGTTAGCCAATAAAAGGTGTCATTTTGCTTGACTTCTCACTACATTCATAATGGCTAACATGGTACAGTACCCTAGTACTACAACAAACTTGTAGAAATTCAGCTATTCTCATCTGTACAGTGCCTGCAAAAACCAACAGAACTCATCTTTTACAAGACACATTTCATTGTGTTCAGTAACTAAACTTACTTTACAAGACACATTTCTTTATGTTCAATAACTAAGCTTACACCCTTTTTCTGTAAAACTGAATCTCAGACATAGTATTTCATGCCTATTTAATAAGTAAAAATGTATTGTGTTCCTGCTTCATCATACTTGGACCGTTACACAAGATACTCATGTAACAGCCATATTTACTTTTATTTCTTGAATTTTTAATGTATCATTCAATTGGTGTGGTGGTTCTGAGGCCAAGAATCTGTGCTGGTATCAGGAAGGTTGGCAGTTCAAATCCCATTACTGACAGAAAGGAATCCTACTCTGTTGGGCCATTGAGCAAAGCCCTTAACCTACAGCTCCAGAGTGGCTGTACAATGGCCGGCACTGCACAGGTCACATGAAGAGACAATTTCCTGTTGGGAAGTATTAAAAAAAAACACATTTTGTTTCAATGGGACATTATTTTAGAGACAGCATAATGACCCCTTTTAGTTTAATATCCTGCCTAGGTACTGTCACATCGTTTAGTATGCTATTTTAGCTCTAAAGTGCTCTGTCTTTGGGTACTCAGTCTTCCACCCATATACTACTGATCAGATAGCTGGAGACTCTAAACTATCCCTTTGGGATTTAATATAAATGTACTGTGGTCTCATCAATGGTTGTTTACTGCATTGCATGCAGATTTATGTTTGCATAGATTACCTCTCCCTATACTGCTGTAATGAAAAATGGAGAAAATGTAAGGATCTTCTTCACGCATGTATTCAGTATATCAAAATGCTGGTACCTCCATCTCAGATTGTAAACCACATTGTGCAAGTAATCTGGTACTTTGAGAAAATACCTCCACCACAATGTCCATCCATCCATCCATCTTCCAACCCGCTGAATCCGAACACAGGGTCACGGGGGTCTGCTGGAGCCAATCCCAGCCAACACAGGGCACAAGGCAGGGAACCAATCCTGGGCAGGGTGCCAACCCACCGCAGGACACACACAAACACACCCACACACCAAGCACACACTAGGGCCAATTTAGAATCGCCAATCCACCTAACCTGCATGTCTTTGGACTGTGGGAGGAAACCGGAGCGCCCGGAGGAAACCCACGCAGACACGGGGAGAACATGCAAACTCCACGCAGGGAGGACCCGGGAAGCGAACCCAGGTCCCCAGATCTCCCAACTGCGAGGCAGCAGCGCTACCCACTGCGCCACCGTGCCGCCCCACCACAATGTCTTGTGGATTAATTTCCATATTTTTGATATTTGCAAGATAACGTAAAAAAGACATTACAAGGAGGATATCTATGCACTTATTGGTGTACTGCAAGGTTAGTTTAACCTTAATCTTATTTTTTCTTAGACTTATCTAGCACATCATGCTTATTTTTTTCCCTTTTTATTTAAATGATGGCAGCAAAAATAAATAAAGAGTGATGGGCTCACTAAGAGGAAAATTAATAAATCCACAGAAAATCTCAAGCATAATACATGTTTGTGATAGCACAAGAAATTATGTTCTTTGCCAGCTTTTTGACATCTCATAAATTTTGTGTTCATCTTATATTTGAAAAAGGCACAAGATAGAATTATAATAGGCAACTCCATATGAGAGAATATAGATTTATCATCAAGCACAGGTGCCAGCGCAAAGCCAAATGGTATTCTCTCAAGCAGAATCAAAAGTTTTAAAATGGTATGAGTGGAATGTAAATCTGCAGTTTACTACACAAAATGAGAGAAGTGGGATATTTACATCCTCCAAGTTAATGGAAGGAAATAGTTAAACATAACTTTTTAACCAGATTGAATTTTTGAAGTTTAAAGAGAGCATCAACACAGAATGCAGTCTAGGACTTTAGAAACATATATAAGTTTTGCATAGCACTTAATTATATAACACATTTTTCAGTTCATTTCTGAAAATCTGAGATAAAGTGTATCATTTGTTAAAATATGCATTCTGATCATCTGCAGTTTTTGTATCTTCTTTATTCTTGTTCTCTTTTGTTACAGCAAGTATGACAAAAAGACATGAAATTAGAGATGATTGTATACACAGAGTGCATTTTTCTGAAATTTGTTATGATAGGAAAGTGGCAAAGAAGTTACTGTTATTAACATACAGATTAAACATCCTGGTTTCAAATCATACACCTTGTAACAGTCTGTGCATTTTTTAATTTAGGTGCTCTGGTTTCCCTCTTCCATTCCCAAGACATGTATGTTAGGTTAACTGAAGACTCTACATTGTACTCTTTGGAAGTGGATGGGTTTATGAGTGGGCCCTGCTATAGGCTGACTCCCCATCATAAGTTGGCTCCTGCCTTACACTCAATGCTACTGGATTAAGTTGTTTTGAGAATGTCACATTATGTTATTATAGAACACATAGTTATTTAATAATGATGCACTGCTGTAGAGAAATTACCTGAGTAATTAGAGATGAGACACAATATTTAATATTTGTTTTCCTCTAAAACTGAAATTAAAAATGATATGGCACCAAAATATACAGAGAAAGTTAATTTACTGGAAAAAAAGGTTTCACTTCCAAAGTTTACCATTATTATCACAGAAGGAAGTCTCATGATAAAATATAGCAATGGTCCTAGCTTTGTACCCTTCAATACCGAGGCAGCTCAGAAAAGGCAGCAAGTCTTATCCCTGCCATTGTGTAACAAGTTGCAGGTGTTCTTTAGGTCAACCAGGTTGAGCTCCAAAATGTTTGCTATCAAAAAATAAATGGTATTGTAGATTGTATGCATTTTAAGCAACAGGGTATAGTAGGGCAATTTAGTGGACAATGGTACTGTGACCTGTAATTTAAAGTAATGTAGGTGGCTGGGAAGTAATTCATATTAAACATTATTCTTTATGTAAACATTTGTGTAAATCAAATCAAATCCAGGCAGACACACGGTCCAGTCCCACCCTCAGGAAATGACCCTCTATCTGCTGCAGCCAGGTGTTATGTGGGCGACCCCTTGGTCTGGTCCAGCTACTCGGGTCCCCAACAATGAGGATCTTACGAGCTGGATCACCCTCGGGGAATCGTGCCACATGCCGTAACTGATGCTCCCTCACAATACAGGTAATGTGCCTCATTCAGGACTCACATGAGCAACAACTCATTCGACACAAAGTCAAACCAGCGGTACCAAAGGATTCTCCAAAGATGCAGTACCAAAGGAGTCCAGTCTTCATCTCAGGTCACTGAACAGCATCCACGTCTCACAACCATATAGCAAGACAGGAAGCAGGATGACTCTAAAGACTTGGACCTTCGTCCTTTTACATAGATATTGTCACGCTTGGGTCACAGATTTGCACAGAGACACAGGAGGTTGTAGAAAAGAAAGGAACTTTATTCAAAACACTGCAAACAAACATTTGTCTCTTTTCAAAAGTTTAAACGTGCTCCTCCATGACAATTCAGAGATGACAGTTTGAGAGAGGGATAAGGAGAAGCAAGAAATCAGTTTAACAACCGAGAGAAGCCTGTGCAGGCTTTTTGAGAAGGCGGAGCACCGCGCGAGAGGCAGACCACGCGACAGAGCCGGCCAGAAGGGAAAGGAGAAATGTGAAGGTAGTCTGTCAATGTTTCCTAGGGGTTTTCCCAGGGGCGTCTGTATCTTTTGGGGTTACAATTAGCTTCGCAGCTCACAATATCAGGAGAGCCAAACACCCCTTTCCAGCGACCTCATGACCCCTCATGCTCTCCCAATCCATCTACTGACTTCATAGGAAGAGTCACCAGAGACATGAATGTCACTGCCAAGGTAAGTAAACCTCTCGACAAGGTCAACATTATCTCCGCAGACAGACACACTGCTAATGGCTGTGCCTAAGAGGTCACTAAAGGCCTGGATCTTGGTTTTTATCTAGGACACTCGCAAGCCCAGACACTCGGACTCCTCACTCAGTCTTTCGAGAGCCCCGATCAGAGCATCCATTGACTCTGCAAAGATCACAGCATCGTCAGCAAAGTCAAATCAGTGAATCTTTCTTCACCAACAGATGCCCCACAGCCACTAGACCCCATGACATTGCCCAACACCCAGTCCATGCAAGCACTGAACACAGTACGAGCAAGAACACACAACTGATGAACTCCAAAATCAACTGAGAAAAACACAGAGGTTCTGCTTCCTCTCTGCACAGCACTCACTGTACCAGTGTACAGGCACATTACACACATTATCACACATTAACCATATTATCACACATTAACCATATTACTAGGGCAATGTTTTTTTAAATTTAAGCAACACTGCAAAAATTAGACCTCTTATTACAAGATGCTGAAAAATTACTTACCGCTTTTGTTGTTAGCCTACTTGGTTACTTTAATTCATTCATAATATGACTACCTAAGAAAGCCATGAACATGTTGCAGGTAGCTTTTACTAAACCAGTAAAAGAAAAAATGACCACATCTCACCTTGGAGACCAGTGTTATTTAGAATAGATCTTAAAATATTACAAATGGTATTTAAAGCTCTGAATAATATTGCTCCCTCTTATATTTTAAAGTGCCTGTACCCTTAAATTCTCAGTAATGATCTTTGATCATCAAACGATGGTTTGCTTATTATTCCAAGAGCATATATACAGTACATGAAGTGGTAAGGCAGCCTTTTGCTGTTATGCACCATAACTCTGGGCTGCCTTACCAACAGAGATATGTCAGGCTAATACATTTCAAAAACTCCTAAAAAGTTTTAATTTTGGCTTTTTTAGATGCTTTTTAGCGCCACATCTATTAGATTACATGTGTGCTACAATATTATATACTTCATATATTTGCAATCATTATTTGTCTCTACTGTTCTCTAGGTTTTTTTTTCTTTTTTTCTGCACCATAGCCATCTGATGAAAGTGCTTAACAGCTCACTTGGACCCCAAGCATATAACACCCAAAGCAAATTTGCTAGTATTAAATGTGTATATTCAAAAGCTATTTCTGTATTTTAAGCATATTTAAATAATACAAGACTAATTTAACGTTGTCAACTTTGGTGTGGTTAGTTCTTTCAAATACTAAGATCCCTCTTAAAAATTCTCAACTATTGATATTTAGGCTTTGATAATCATTCTCTCTTAATGTCTCCTTCCTCCTGCATATGTCCATGAGGTTTTATTAATATTTATGTTTATATGCTTCCAGAAAATCTGCCTTCTCTCTCTCTCTTACATTTTATATCAGCTATATTTATATTTATTGTTTTCTCTGAGTAATTATTACAGCACATAATTCAAAGATATGAGCTGGAAAAAGTAAAATAAATGCTACTAGTGAGTTCATATTTGACCTGGACACTTTTTGGAAACATTAGGTCATTAGGTAATCCTGCTTTGATGACAACAATCAGTTGACATCTAAACTGATCATATGTAATTTTTATGTATTTACCATTATCATACTGACTTTGGATCCAATTTTAAATCCTATACAAAGTAAAACCAGTTTTACCACTGTTTGAATTATATACTTCTTTGCATTATCAAGTATCTTATGACTGTGTTTTAAAAAATAATTTGTTTAGTTAATATCTGGTGACTGGCTGCATTACAAATGATAGACATATAATACATCCCACTTTCAGATATAGATAGATAGATAGATAGATAGATAGATAGATAGATAGATAGATAGATAGATAGATAGATAGATAGATAGATAGATAGATAGATAGATAGATAGATAGATAGATAGATAGATACTTTATTAATCCCAATGGGAAATTCAGATATAATAAATTGTATGACCAAATGTAGATGCAGAAAACTACTGCCATTATTACCAAGAATTCAGAGCAAACAGATAAACATTTACAAGTTTGATGGAGTATTGTGGTATTATCAAGACTTTCTTGTGCTAAAGTTATTTATATATGAGCAGAAAGGCTCCTGAGATGGTATGAAAGAAAAACAGCTATATGATCATCATAACAATCACTAGGTAAATTCAATCCAATAAAAGACAGAGCATTCAGTGGCAATATATTTCTAAGCCAGCTACAGTGTATTGGCACAAAAGTTTAACACTAGAATTACCAGAGCCTACGAAAAAACTTGTAGATCCGTCCCACCTTAAATCGTTTCTTAAATCCATTTGCACCTCTCCGCTAGCGTCTTTTGTTTTCTACATGTGCCGATAAAGACAAGCTGCAAGCAGCCGGCTATTCCATCCCCCCACCGACTTAAAACGTGCACAAACTTCTCCCAGCTCATGCTTTGAGAGATTATCTGGGATTGAAGCGGAGTTTTAGAGTGGAAATAATAGATCGTTATTTGGAACACACGCATTTCATGTGTGTTCCATTTCTACAGTAATCTGTGTAAACACATTTTTATAACAGTAACGTTTTTCACATTCTAGTAGTAAATGACAAAATGTAGGCATAAACTATATAATGTATGAAGCCTGAAGTCCAAATATCAAAGAAACGCTTTCACAAAAGGTACAAATATAACAGAACAAGTGCGCTTTTATTCAAAAATATAACTGCAGGAAGCATGCATGCATGTGACATTGACACATATTTACTGTTACTGCTGCCGTGGTGCAACAGTATCAGCTGCTGACTGGGAGTTGAAAGGTCACGAGTTCGATCCTGTACGACTCCCTTTTGAGAAGTGAACTGCTCTTATTCTTACTATTTTAGAATAAAAACATATGTTTGATTTCAGTCTGTAACAGCCGGTGTAATATGTGATACTTGTAAAGGTTAACTTTGTCTTTTTTTTTTTTTTTATTCACTTTTCATTCTCTCAGTCGTGTTTAGGATCCTTCCCCTCCCCTCCCCATCTGATACTGCTGTTTTCACATAAAGACGCGCTATAGCTCTGCAGTGCATCATGATACATACTACCGCTGTTTCTTTTGTACTCCAGGACATGCAGAGGAAAGCATAGTAAAGAGCAGTAACTTCAGCGCTATATGAAATCATCAGACACTCCCCATCTGACACTGCTGTTTTCACATAAAGATGCGCTATTATGCAATATTATTTTTTAAACGAACAGCGTCAGATCAGGTGTGAATTTATACTGCCGCTGTTAGAGTCAGATCAGAAGCTGAATAAGTTGAATAAGCTCCTGTTCTGACTCTAAGTAAAAAGCATTAATTAATCAACAGAAATAACCACGATCGACATTTTAAACTTAATGATTTACAGTGCATATCAATTTATAAATTTTATGTCCATTTGAGGTTAAAAAGAAAAAAAAAATAACACTTTCTCCCCAGCTGGTAATCGAGCTTGGGTCTCTGAGACACGGTAGGGTTGCTGCACTCTGAGTCAACAAATCTTAACGTTACGCCACGGAAGGTATTGTATTGTTCCTCAACTTTTTGTGAAAGTGTTTATTTGATCTTTGGACTTCAGGCTTCACACATTCTATAGTTTATGCCTACATTTTGTAACATTTATTACTAAAATATGAAAAAGTTTCTGTTTTAACAATGTGTTTACACAGATTACTGTAGAAACGGAACACACATGAAATGCATGTGTTCCAAATAAAGATCTATTATTTCCACTCTAAAACTCCAGCAGTTCAGTCACTCCCAGATAATCAAACAAGGCATGAGCTGGGAAAACTTAGTGAGCGTTCTGCGACAGTGGGGGATGGAATAGCCGGCTGCTTGCTGCTCATCTTAATCAGCACATTTAGAAGACAAAAGACGCTGGCGGAGAGGTGAGAACGGTTTTAAGGTGGGCCGGATCTATGAGTTTTTTCGTAGACTCTGGTAATTCTAGTGTTAAATATAATTCTGAGATAAAGAAACAACTAGAGCAAATATGATAGAAAAACTATTTTTTGACTAAAAGCTAAATGTATAATTTGTTCAATGGTGCATAACAGCTACAACATTCAATTAATCTAGTTATTATAATGTAACATTCCTGTAAAAGATCATATGAGATGTAATTTTAAACATGTGATGTGTCTTTATCTCTGATTGTCTTAAAAAAAAGAAAATATATGCAGTATACAGTGGATGTATATGTACAATAACTGAAGTACCCAGCATTAACCCAGCCACAGGGGATGCACAAGCCAATGTGTTTCTTCGTGCTGGTCCCAAGCCCGGATAATTGGGGAGGGTTACGTCAGGAAGGGCATCTGGTGTAAAATTTTGCCAAATCAATATGCGTAAAACAATACAAATTTCCATACCGGATCGGTCGAGCCCCAGGGTAACAACGACCGCCAACAGGGTTCTGGCAGAAATTGGGCTACTGTTGGCCGAAGAAGAAGAAGGAGAAGAAGAGGGGGGAGACGTGTCCGGAGGCAGGAGGAGAGGAGGAGAGTAAAGAGAGTGGAACTGAGGGTAGGAACTTTGAATGTTAGCAATATGACTTGTAAGGGGAGAGAGTTAGCAGATATGATGGAGAGAAGGAAGGTTGATATATTGTGCGTGCAAGAGACTAAATGGAAGGGGAGTAAGGCCAGGTGGATTGGAGGTGGATTCAAGTTGTTCTATCATGGTGTGGATGGGAGGAGAAATGGGGTAGGAGTTATTCTGAAGGAACAGTATGTCAAGAGTGTTTTGGCGGTGAACAGAGTGTCAGGCAGAGTAATGACTATGCAGCTGGAAATTGGAGGTGTGATGATGAATGTTGTTAGTGCATATGCACTGCAAGTTGGGTGTGCAATGGGTGAGAAAGAAGATTTCTGGAGTGAGTTGGATGAAGTGATGAACAGTGTACCCAAGGGACAGAAAGTGGTTGTTGGAGCGGATTTCAATGGGCATGTTGGTGAAGGGAACAGTGGAGACAAGGAGGTGATGGGTAGGTATGGTGTCAAGGAGAGGAATAAAGAAGGTCAGAGGATAGTGGGTTTTGCCAAAAGGATGGACATGGCTGTGGTGAATACGTATTTTAAGAGGGAGGAACATAGGGCTACGTACAAGAGTGGAGGAAGATGCACACAGGTAGATTACATCCTATGCAGAAGAGTTGATCTGAAGGAGAGTGAAGACTGCAATGTGGTGGCAGGGGAAAGTGTAGTTAAGCAGCATAGGATGGTGGTCTGTAGGATGACGTTGGAGATAAAGAAGAGGAAGAGAGTGAAGGCAGAGCCAAAGATCAAATGGTGGAAGTTGAAAAAGGAAGACTGCAAGGTTGAGTTTAGGGAGGAGGTGAGACAGGCACTGGGTGACAGTGAACAGATACCAGACAGCTGGGAAACTACAGCAGATGTAGTAAGGGTGACAGCAAGAAGGGTGCTTGGCATGACATCTGGAAAGAGGAAGGAGGAAAATGAAATCTGGTGGTGGAATGAGGAAATACAGGAGAGTATACAGAGGAAGGGGATGGCAAAGAAGAAGTGGGATAGTTAGAGAGATGCAGAAAGTAGACAAGAGTACAAGAAGATAAGGCATAAGGTGAAGAAAGAGGTGGCGAAGGCTAAAGAAAAGGCGTATGATGAGTTGTATGAGAGGTTGGACACTAAGGAGGGAAAAAAGTACCTGTACCGATTGGCTAGACAGAGGGACTGAACTGGGAAAGATGTGCAGCAGGTTAGGGTGATAAAGGATAAAGATGGAAACGTACTCACAAGCGAGGAGAGTGTGTTGAGCAGATGAAAAGAGTACTTTGAGAGGCTGATGAATGAAGAGAACGAGAGAGAGAAGAGGTTGGATGATGTGGAGATAGTGAATCAGGAAGTGCAATAGATTAGCAAGGAGTAAGTAAGGAGAGCTATGAAGAGGATGAAAAATAGAAAGGCTGTTGGTCCAGATGACATACCTATGGAAGCATGGAGGTGTTTAAGAGAGATGGCAGTGGAGTTTTTAACCAGATTGTTTAATGGAATCTTGGAAAGTGAGAGTACGCCTGAGGAGTGGAGAAGAAGTGTACTGCTGCCCATATTTAAGAATAAGGGGGTGAGCAGGACTGCAGTAACTACAGGGGAATAAAATTGATGAACCACAGAATTAAATTATGGGAAAGAGTAGTGGAAGCTAGGTTAAGAATTGAGGTGATGATTAATGAGCAGCATTATGGTTTCATGGCAAGAAAGAGCACCACAGATGCAATGTTTGTTCTGAGGATGTTGATGGAGAAGTTTAGAGAAGGCCAGAAGGAGTTGCATTGTGTCTTTGTGGATCTGGAGAAAGCATATGACAGGGTGCCTCGAGAGGAGCTGTGGTATTGTATGAGGAAGTCGGGAGTGGCAGAGAAGTACGTAAGAGTTGTACAGGATATGTACGAGGGAAATGTGACAGTGGTGAGGTCTGCTGTAGGAGTGACGGATGCATTGAAGTTGGAGGTAGGATTACATCAGGGATCGGCTCTGAGCCCTTTCTTATTTGCAATGTTGATGGACAGGTTGATAGATGAAATTAGACAGGAGTCCCCATGATCTATGATGTTTGCTGATGACGTTGTGATCTGTAGCGATAGTAGGGAGCAGGTTGAGGAGACCCTAGAGAGGTGGAGATATGCTCTAGAGAGGAGAGGAATGAAGGTCAGTAGGAACAAGACAGAATACATGTATGTAAATGAGAGGGAGGTCAGTGGAATGGTGAGGATGCAGGGAGTAGATTTGGTGAAAGTCGATGAGTTCAAATAATAGGGATCAACAGTACAGAGTAATGGGGATTGTGGAAGAGAGGTGAAAAAGAAATTGCAGGCAGGGTGGAATGGGTGGAGAAGAGTGTCAGGAGTAATTTGTGACAGACGGGTATCAGCAAGAGTGAAAGGGAAGGTCTACAGGATGGTAGTGAGACCAGCTATGTTATATGGGTTGGAGACGGTGGCACTGACCAGAAAGCAGGAGACAGAGCTGGAGGTAGCACAGTTAAAGATGATAAGATTTGCACTGGGTGTGACGAGGATGGATAGGATTAGAAATGAGTACATTAGAGGGTCAGCTCAAGTTGGACGGTTGAGAGACAAAGTCAGAGAGGCGAGATTGTGTTGGTTTGGACATGTGCAGAGGAGAGATGCTGGGTATATTGGGAGAAGGATGCTAAGGATAAAGCTGCCAGGGAAGAGGAAAAAAGGAAGGCCTAAGCAAAGTTTATGAATGTGGTGAGAGAAGACATGCAGGTGATGGGTATAACAGAGCAAGATGCAGAGGACAGAAAGGTATGGAAGAAGATGATCCGCTGTGGCAACCCCTAAGGGGAGCAGCCGAAAGAAAAAGAAGAAGAACTGAAGTACCCAGCACTGGAACGGAAAACACTTACTAGATTGGAACCATGAACTCTGCCTTTTTGTATATCCTGGTTTACAGTACTGTGGTTTCACAAATAGATGTTCAATACCCCATTAACACTAGAATTACCAGAGTCTACGAAAAAACTTGTAGATCCGGCCCACCTTACATCGCTTCTTAAATCCGTTCACACCTCTCCGCCAGCGTCTTTTGTCCTCTAAATGTGCTGATAAAAGACAAGCTGCCAGCAGCCGGCTATTCCATCCCCCCTCCGACTTAGAACGTGAACGCACTTTTCCCAGCTCATGCCTTGATTGATTGTCTGGGAGTGAACTGGAGTTTTAGAGTTGAAATAATACATCTTTATTTGGAACACACGCATTCCATGTGTGTACCGTTTCTACAGTAATCTGTGTAAACACATTGTTAAAACAGAAACTTTTTCATATTTTAGTAATAAATGTTACAAAATGTAGGCATAAACTATAGAATGCATAAAGCCCGAGTTCCTAAGATCAAATAAACACTTCCACAAAAGCTTCAAATACCATATAACAGCTTCCGTGGTGTAGTGCGCTAAGATTTGCCTCTCAGAGTGAGTAGCTTTTCTCTGCCTCACAAACATGAGTTCAATTCCCCGCTGGGGATAAAGTGTTACTTCTTTTTTTTCTTTTTAACCTCAAACGGACATAAAATTTGTAAATTGGTATGCACTGTCAGTTAATGAGATCGTTATATTTTCATGTGGGATGCTCCTTTTAAAATATTTTTGTAACAATTGAGACTGCAATTAACATGAACAACTGTCCTTATAACTTATTTTTTTCAAGATCCATAACACACAGACAGACAGAGCACTGCGTAATACAGAGACAGACAGGCAGAGATATACAAATAAACAGGGAAGGCACATGTACTGAAAGAAAAAAAATCAACATGCGTTGTTCCTGCAGCACTGAATAAGCTCACCTGCTCTAACATCACCCCTCCCCCCGATCTGGCTCTCTAAGTAACAGCACAAGACCACTCTGCCATTTCAATAACTCTGTGTGCTGTTGCCAGGAGTTGGAAGTTGTAGCTTGGGACAGCAACTTTAGCGGAAGGCCTATGTAATGGCACTGACAAGTTACATTACCCAGGAATGAATAATCCAAGTATGAGCTGGCGTGAGCTTACATCACCAGGGGCAGAGACACCTATATACTGTAAATGGCAAGCCTGTAAAGTTGCAAGCTTTTCCAACTACTGGAGCAACAGGCGAGCAGTCCTTTTAAGGATAGTGAGCCACCTCATACAGCCATGTAAAGAACAAAGAATCTATCCATTGTGGTGCTCAGTGCCAATGCTAATGTATACATAAATTTTGGTGTTATGTCTCTTTTTGTCATATACTGTAGTTATATGGATGCAAATTTCTATGGTGCACCTGCACCCTTTTTTTAATTAGAATTTCAAAAATTAAGCAATAATCTCAATCTAATATATATATATTATATAAAATAAAGTAACTCCTGTAGTGAGAGGTAAACAAGAATGCCCTGCCACTTATAAAGCAGAATTGCATGCAAGTCAATGCTACTTACAGGTATTTTGAAATTCATTTGCTGTCCATGCTGATTCTGAAACTCATTAAGAATTTGCAGCAGTAGCTTGTGAAATTTATTTACTGTCAATGGGTGTTTCCTTGATGAAAAGTACTGGAGGAGAGAACATCTTTAGTTATTAAGTTGTATTGCAAACTTTAATGATGCTAGAACTCAGTACTGCAGTGCCTACAGATTGTTTTTGAGGGTTACATTTCTATTTTAAAGCATCTAAACATTTTATCCTTAGCTCAGTTTTTCTGCTAATGTGTAAATGTTTCATCCAAGATTAGTGGAAAAGGAAGGGGAGCATCCTGACGACATACTGTATATTTCAATCAGCAAAATGAAATGTTTAAATATATTTTGCTTTAAATTTGCAAAAACTAAATAAATAAATAAACAGCTGTAAATAAAACATATTGCAAGAAGCTTGATTTCTAAAAAGATCATTACAGACATGAATACTTAGAACTTTTTATGACCCCAAGGATAAATTTTAGTTTTTACAGAAGCTCTTTAAATAGATAGATATAGCTAGATTGATAGACCAATACACATTAGAGTTTAAACACACACCAGAATGATTAAAAAGGAATAAAAATGAAAAAGAAAGAAAAACTCAATTGGCAGTCACAGTGAGGCGTTATACAGGTGTACTGTCATTCGTAAAAAGGAACCCTAGTAGCAGTTCTTAACATACTTCTGCTGAATAATTTGTTGACCCAAAGTGCTCATTGTTAGTGTGTGAGAGACAGAATGCACATAATGGCAATCAGTTTTGTTTTTATTCTCTCCTTTGCTACAAAATCTAGGGAGACCAGAATATCTCCCATAACTGGGCTTGCTCTTTTTAATTAGCTCGTTAATTCAATGGGCCTCTCTTGAAGTGGTCTTACAAGCCCAGTACACCACAGAGTAGAAAATTGCACTGGCCATCACAGAGTTATAGAAGATGTGAAGGATGTCAACACCCTCATTGAAGGAACATATTCTCATAAGAAAAAAGAACCTGCTCTGCCCTTTCCTATATAGTTCTTCTGTGGTATGAGATCAGTCCAATCTGTTATTGATGTGGACTCACAAGTACTTGAAAGAGTGTACTACCTCTACATCCATTCAATGAATGGTGACTGAACATAGAAGCTCTTTGGTGCACTGAAAGTTAACAAACAGTTGCTTGGTTTTGCTGATGCTTAGTTGCTGGGAATTCTTTCTGCACCAAAAAACAAAGTTCTCCATCTGACTCCTATACTCTCATATGTTACATTAAAGCTTTCTTTGAATTGGCAGATCTGGAGAGTTGTGGATAATAACAAGCAATAAAATTCTAATACAGTAATCCCTCCTCCATCGCGGGGGTTGCGTTCCAGAGCCACCCGCGAAATAAGAAAATCCGCGAAGTAGAAACCATATGTTTATATGGTTATTTTTATATTGTCATGCTTGGGTCACAGATTTGCGCAGAAACACAGGAGGTTGTAGAGAGACAGGAACGTTATTCAAACACTGCAAACAAACATTTGTCTCTTTTTCAAAAGTTTAAACTGTGCTCCATGACAAGACAGAGATGACAGTTCAGTCTCACAATTAAAAGAATGCAAACATATCTTCCTCTTCAAAGGAGCAAACAAATCAATAGGGCTGTTTGGCTTTTAAGTATGCGAAGCACCGCGGCACAAAGCTGTTGAAGGTGGCAGCTCACACCCCCTCCGTCAGGAGCAGAGAGAGAGAGAGAGAGAGAGAGACAGATAAAAAAAATCAATTCGTGCCCTTCGAGCTTTTAAGTATGCAAAGCACCGTGCAGCATGTCGCTTCACGAAGATAGCTGCACAGAAGGTAGCCAACGTGAAGATAATCTTTCAGCATTTTTAGACGAGCGTCCGTATCGTCTAGGTGTGCGAACAGCCCCCCTGCTCACAACCCCTACGTCAGGATCAGAGAAAGTCAGAGCAAGAGAGACAGAGAAAAGTAAGTTGGGTAGCTTCTCAGCCATCTGCCAATAGCGTCCCTTGTATGAAATCAACTGGGCAAACCAACTGAGGAAGCATGTACCAGAAATTAAAAGACCCATTGTCCGCAGAAATCCGCGAACCAGCAAAAAATCTGCGATATATATTTAAATATGCTTACATATAAAATCCGCGATAGAGTGAAGCCGCGAAAGGCGAAGCGCGATATAGCGAGGGATCACTGTATTTTTACTTTTGTTTGTTAATCACTGCCATACACAGATCTCCTATAGAGTTTGATAACTTCAGTTTTTTCCTGTTCTAGAAGTGAAATCTTTAGCACCTTGACACAGCTCTTTCAAATAACCAATATGCGATGTCATCTAACAAACGGAGATAAACAGAAAGAATGCAAGAGAAATAAATTATAGTGTCATGATTGTGAAGTACTATAAAAGATACTATACAGTTCTGTACAGTAATGTTAATTTGGAGGGCTGAAATCTGATTCTGTTTAAATTACATACAACTTCTGAACCAATTTTATAAATCAGTTCACTAAAACTGACTGAAGTGTTATATGGATGATCAGCAAAATTAAACAAATTCTTTGTGCCTCAAATCCTATTTATTTATATTAAGTGAGTACTTCAAAAATGAATGATTTTTTTTAATATGTTTGTGCTACATAGTTAAAATGATTATCAGAATGAAAAACTAGTAGTAGTACAAGTAAGGGACAAAGTATTCAGTATTCATGTATGGAATCTCAAATTGGTTATCTGATATAATTTATAACATTTTATAAATTGTAACATTTGATAACATTCAGTAGATACACATTGATATTATATTGAAACTTCATGTTTACAAAGTATTTTATACATATACAGCAACTGTACACATATTCCATAATGTGAAAAACCCTGGGTTAATTGAAATCTTCAGAGTCATGCAGAAAAAAACAAGCATTAGTATAATAAGAATACTGAAGTATAATTATTTTCATAGAAATGAACTTAAAAACTGAATTATTATTTTACATAAAAGTAGTGATGTAAAATAATATATTATTTTAACATCGACAAAAATACTTTTTTAAGCATTTGTAGCACAATCATAAAATCAGAATTTAACTCATACCCACTTCTCTGCCACTGCTCTTACGACTGTCCAATTTCCCAGCTGCCATTTCTGGCTAAAATTCTAGAAAGAATTATTTATAATCAATTGGTTGATCACCTTAACTCCAATAATTTATTTGAGATCTACCAATCTGGCTTTAGGCATTATCATAATGTTGAAACGGCACTCCTGAAAGTGTTCAACAACATCTCTCTTATTACTGACTCAGGTGATGCGGCAGTCCTTCTCCTCCTTGACCTGTCTGCTGCCTTTGACACAATTGACCATGAAATATTGCTGATGCGGCTTGAACATCTTGTTGGGCTTAAAGGGGCTGCTCTTAACTGGTTCAGGTCATATCAACTGGTAGACACTTTTCAGTGACTTTTAATTCCTCTTTTTCATCTACTGCTCCTCTTAAATATGGTGTTCCTCAGGGATCCATTTTGGGTCCTGTTTTATTCTCCATATACCTTCACCCTATTGGAGCAATTTTTAGGAAATTTAACATTGCTTTTCACTGCTATGCTGATGATACTCAGGTTTATATTCCTGTCTGCAACTCTACAACAAATCAACTCCACAACTGTCTGTCTGAATTAAGATCCTGGATGGCTAATAACTTTCTTGATCTAAATCAAAATAAAACGGAGGTGCTTATAGTGGGTCCATCAGCTAAAGCCCAAATTGGTCTTGGTCTTCTCGGCTCTTTCTCTGTCTTTTCCAAACCTCAAGTCCGCAATCTTGGTGTTACCTTTGATAGTAACATCTCTTCTGAGAAACAAGTAAATTCTGTAGTCAAGAGTTGCTTTTTCCAACTTCGTCTATTAGGTAAGATCAAGCCTTTTTTATCTTCTAGGGATCTTGAGGTAGCTACTCATGCGTTTATTTTTTCTAACCTCGATTACTGCAACTCGCTGTATGCTGGGATTAACAAATCCTTGATACACAGGTTACAGTTGGTCCAAAATGCTGCCGCTCGCTTTCTGGTTGGGGCAAGAAAGTATGACTCTGTCTCTCCTATTTTGGCTTCTTTACACTGGCTGCCTGTCAGTTTTCGAATTGAAATTAAAATCTTGCTGCTGGTTTTTAAATCTTTACATGGGCTTGCTCCTGCCTATTTATCTGAACTGTGTGTTTTACATCAGCCATCTAGAGTGCTTAGATCTTCTGGTCAGCTGTCTCTTGTTGTCCCTCGTACCAAGTGTAAAACCAAGGGGGACAGGGCTTTTGCAGCTGTTGCACCCCGTCTGTGGAATTCTTTACCTCATCATATAAAGGAGTCGTCTACAATTGAACTGTTTAAAACAAGATTAAAGACTCATTTCTACTCACTTGCATTCAGTGACCTTCAGTAATACTGATGGCTTCCTCTTTTTGATTATATTACATTTCTTCTATTTTTTTATGTATATAACATTACTTCTATTTATTATGTATTTTATTTTATGTTCATATATTTTATTTTTATTTATGTTTTATGTTAATTTGTTATATTTTTGTAAAGCACTTTGGTCACAGTGAATTTGTGAATTTCCCCTGGGATTAATAAAGTATCTATCTATCTATCTATCTATCTATCTATCTATCTATCTATCTATCTATCTATCTATCTATCTATCTATCTATCTATCTATCTATCTATCTATCTATCTATCTATCTATCTATCACAGCATTACTATGTTGTTTTAAATGTGCTATATAAATAAATTGACATTGACATTGACTGTAATAAAGTCTGCTACTAAACATCAAAGTCATTTAATTTATTGTCCTAAACAATTAATGAAGCTACCATCTACCCCATAGAAAGGCATACCTACTGCCCCGTCTGGCTGAACACAGCTGTCTCCGGGATCCTTTCAATATAGGTTTCAAGAGGTGTAATGTGTTAACAGATAGCTAATTGGTTATGTTATAAAAGCTCTGAACCCTAATATTTTCTCCACAAAATTTTTTTTTTATTTATCCTTGCTAAAATGAATATAAAGTGAGGACCCATCAATACATAGAACCTCTGAGTACATGGCTGCATCTTGGATTAGCAGATACTACATTTGAACACTGTAAGTGGAGGACTTTCTGGTGATGTCAACCTTACTACACAGCTCCACTGCCTCCACACTGAGCTGTTTGTATAGAGTGTAAACTGGAACAGACTAATTAACTACACAATTGCATATTGAAAGCTGCCTGTGAAGCATTCAAATACTTTCATTACAATAGATGTCTAGGCAACACATCTGTAGGCACTGAGGCAATGCACTGTGGATATGTTTAAAATGGGTATTATAGTGACTAACTAAATGTAGTTTGAAACAATATGATTCTGAATGGTAAAGTGTGGCTTAAGGCACACATCTTTTTTCAATTCAGTCTGCAAATTCATTCTCTGTGACACACCAATCCACATCAAACTGTTCTGCAAAAAAGGACAGACTAGAGGAGCAGAGTCAAAGGTAAAAGTAGATTAGGAAAAAGAAATGTAATTGCATGACAGGAAAAAGTTAAACAAAATTAGTTGTAAATGTTCAAAACTCAAACCAACATTAAAAATCTAATTTAGTGCCAGAAAGCTGTAACCTTTAAACATTCCAAAGAAACACACAAAACTGGTTGGTATCCACAATCTTCAACAAGCAAGAAGTTTGCAACATTGACTTTTACATATTTTACATGGTGATTTCATATGCCACCCACATCCAGTTGACCTACCTCACAACCTACAGTAATGCTAAACAAATTAACAGAAAATAGTGCAACATCAATGAGAAATAATAGTTTACTACCTTCAAAAATTAGGAAAAACTAATAGAATATTAAAAACTACTAATCTAAATAAAACAAAATTAACCCAAACTCCCCGAAAACAACAAAAGGAAGACCACAATTCATTTAATGAATTAGTAAGAAGTAATGGTCATTAGCTAGTACATTTCTTCTCATATTCAGTAATTAATTGGGGGTCTTCCTAGACATTTTTTATCTTACATTTTGATCTTTACATCTTTTTCTTATATTCATGGTCCTTTTTATTTGCTCAAACTAAATTAAACTTATGTTTGCTGGCTTGGAATTTAACCTCTTGCTCTTTATTAAATGTCATATTCTTCTTTACCCACAATAATTTTGCATTCCTTGTGGAACTGGGGTCAGTTTTAATACACAAAGGTACTTATGTGTAATGAACGCACACTTTCACAAAAATATATCTGACTCCAATAAACAAAAAATAAATAACCAAACAATCAAACCAAATAAATAAGCACTAACCAAATGCATAAGCACTAAAATTAAGGCACAAGCAGAAGTCCAAATCAAAATAGCACAATGTCATGATTTTCAGTTTTATGTAAATTTCCTAATTTTTTTTACTATTATGTTTTGCTGTTTTGAAGTCACTTTGATGAGGTAGAGTTTTTGATTTTGATTTCATTTCAGTGTCCATTTTTCTTGCGGCTTTATCAGTAGCTTTGAATAATGTGATCCAGACCTTGTGATGCATAACAACTTTGGTATCAGCATATAAAAGGTGGTGGCATGGCATTCTAGTCATTATAGTTTTGGCACAAAAATTAAAAAGAAAACTTAAATGTGTTTGGCAGTTTTGTTAGGGTTACATTCTACTTAAAGCTTTGCTGATGTAAGTACACACTAAAGCACTATAGCAGACAAAAGCAAAGGAGCAGATATCATTATTTTGAGGTCAAAGCCAGAAACAAAGTCTATGAACCAAAAGAAATTGTTTCAGAGCATAGTCTTTTTCAGCCATCAAGACATTTCTTTGTATAAAAAAGTGCAAACACCATTGTAAATTTCTCCTGGGGCCTCATGTACAAATGGTGCATATGCACAAAAATGTTGCATACTCCTGTTTCCACGCTCAAATCGTGATTTATAAAACGTAAACTTGGCGTAAAGTCACGCACATTTTACAGTAGCTCAATCATATACTCTGAAATTAACCGCATATTCTTTATTAGTTTAAGCATATGATTGTAATTAACCTGTAACAATATAATGGTCCACGGAATAGCCTAACTATTCCACATACCATAGCTGCTTTAGTGTTGTTACTCTCACTTTACCTTCTTCTTCTTCTTTCAGCTGCTCCTGTTAGGGGTTGCCACAGCAGATCATCTTTTTCCATATTACTCTCTCTGCACCACTCTGAGTATTTATATTACTGTATCTGAGTGTGGAATCACAGCTCTACAGCAGCTGATAGGAAAGAGAATTATCAGTATACAACATCTAGCACACGCTGCCTCAGCCATGCTGCCTATTTGAACTGCTCTCATGCGACAAATGCTTCAGAGCCTTTCCTGTACTGACCTCGCAGTTCAGAAACAATTTCATCCTAAGAACTATAAACGCAATCAATCAGTCTATCAAGTGCTCCTTGCAGAACTGTTTGTAAACTTGTGATAGTTATAATATTGCACAACCTTAGCCACTTTATAAAGCGCATATTTACATATGATGACGATATAATTTTTAAGATGAAATGCAGCAAAATATGTTTATTATATTATACAGATAAAACTTAACTTCATTTAAATAATCTGTATTGTTAATACCCCCGTGACCCTGTGTTCGGATTCAGCAGGTTGGAAGATGGATGGATGGATGGATGTTGTTAATAATTAAACATGTGAGGACACAGTGTCGCAGCGCTAGCAAGGAGCTTGTTCTCCGTTCATGGATTGTTCCTGCCTCGTGCTGTATTCTTGCTGGGAATGGCGTGACACTGACGGATAGGATAATTAAACATGTACTATGAAGATATTTCAATGTTCCTTAAAGGTTTTGAAGAGCTGATTGTGTGGTGATTGGGTATTTGGAGAAAGAAAAGGAAGGACAGGAATTGGGGGTTAGTATGTTTGAAAGAGACAGTACTGCTGCAATAAATTATTTCATTGATGGTTGCGCACGGCGCAGCAAGCATCTTGCATGAGGCATGAACAATCACATGTTCCCATGTTTAATAGATGCTTTAATTCCTATCATCATGAAAATGACATCAAGTATACATCTCAGTATTTAAATTATTCAGAGAGCTGTAATATCATGAATGTAATGGATTCTGTGTCCTGTCAGAGAAAGAGAAAGAAGCACGTAGTGATCGACACACATAGAGCACATAGAAGAACACATACAAAACAAAGCATTTAACATGCTACTTTAGTTACGATGGGATTTGAGAAACTAGTAAATTAAAGATTTTAAGATGAATTTTATGATGTTCTACTTTAATGACCAAATAAACTACGTGATTAAAGTGGAAATTTCGAGATTAAAGTTGACATTTCGAGCTTTTTTCCCACTGTGTCCCTATTTTTATTTGTTTTCTCTGTACTCTAATAAGCTTTCATATGACACTCAGACAGTGGGCTACAACTCGCCTTTTCATGCTAACTTTGATATCTGACAAGTTCATTTTTATTTCAGGCACTGTGTGACTTTTTGACCTTGAGCTTCCGAGTTTCTCCAACACTCTATGTCACTCGATCAACTTCCTTTTGTTGTTTATACTACTGTTTAAACCAACAAATAATAAGTTTTTCCTTGCCTCCACTTAGTATTTGCTGAAATTCTTCTATTTCCCCCTGTGCTTTTGCCATTGCCTTTTCCCAGAAAGCTGAGTTTAAGGACTATTTATATTGATTTGCATATTCAAAGAGGCATAATTCTGGGAGGAGTTTGGGAAGTGGCAGCAGGCGCATGCACATGCGTTACTTTTCACACTGAGCGGGATTTATGGAACAGAAGAACGTGGAAGTTGGCAAATACACAGATTTATGCATCTGGATTTTTTTGTGTGTATGAACATTTCTCCTTTTGTCTGTACGCACTTAATTATGCATGAGGCCCCTGTTGTTTTGTAACCCGCTTAATAGTGAATAATTGCGCACAATGGAAACAAACACATGCACAGATGCCCTCCAATGATGCCCAGCAGCATTAAAAATTAAAAAGAAAATGGTGCCAGAGATGACATCACTGACAAATGGCAAATGATAATATAAACGTTACTTAAACTCTGACAATAATAATTTAACAGTTAAATAGACATTTTGAAAGCATAATAAAAGTACTAAAGGACTGCAATATTTCTGCCAACAGAATCAGGTTTCTTCATCATGAATGTTTTTTTCATTAGTTGTCTAAAAGATACTGCTGGATTAGCCACTGAGATGTATCTACATGTAAAATTACAATGACAAAAGTAAAAATTAAAAATAATTAAACATAAAAATAAACAGAACTAAATTCTCATATAAGATAATATGGAAAACAAAAAAAAATCAATGAAAATAAAACCATACCAATTCACAAGAAAGTCAGATACTAGTGTTCCACCAAAGGGTAGATAAACAGCAGGCTGCAAAGTTAATTTTAAAAAGGCTTAGGAGGTTAATCAAAAACCAAAGAACTGCATTACATCAGAAATTTTAAAAAAAAAAAAGTCCATCTCATAGAGAGAGGGTGAAGGTCAAAGCCGTAATACAGAATCATAGAAAAAGTAATTTTGTGTTTATCAACAATCTTCAACATATGATATTATACTGTGCAAGTTCCAGGACATGGCCCCTAGCAAATGGTTGGTGCATTGTAGCAACAAGTCAACATAATGGGGGCAGCTACAAACAACAAACATGTTTTCTGTAAATTTTCAAAACATAATGTGAAAAAATATTAACATCATTGGACCAGAAGTACATTTTGAGTTTATTTTTGGGAACCTGCTATAAACTTAAAATAATTTCACTGGAATTCCTACCAGTATAAGTACAGCTTCACTTTTCACTCTGTAGCCAGTCAAGTTTAATTATGCTTTCACTTGCTTTAATAAAAATAAAATAGCCTAAATATTGTTATTTATCAATGCACTTATGTTATTTCTACATTTAGGTATGGCTTGAGAGATAAAGAAATGTCATTATTTTTTTTTATTCCTTCCTGTGTTAGCATTATTTCTTATTAAATAAATACAATATATATTGTCATGTATATATTTTCAGTTGAGACTTTTGTTGGCCTAAGTTTGATCAATCACTTTTAGTCAGAGGACTGACTATTTGCAGTGGCATTTTCCCAGTATTAGAAATAATATGAAATGTTTTAATATTGTACACATATTTATTTCAGATATTTAGATACATTTTTATATAACCATAGAAAAAAATCCACTTAATTTCATAACATATTAAATATTATTAGTGTATTTCAGAAAAAGGAAATATTTGCACACCTGGTAAATAAAATGTTTCATTATTTGTGGTCAGTAGTATCTAAACTAAGCCTTTTGGCTCTGGAATTTTGCCCAAATAGCCCCATCACAACTAACCAGATACTTGCCATTCTTAAGCCATCATTGCTTGTACACATTACATTCCCTGTTGGTTGGGAAGTAAACTAGTATAGCATACTGACTGATACAAAAGCACAGGCTGTACAAATGCTGCTCTGTCACTCTGATACTTCTGCCGCTGCTTTGTCCTTCTTCCTCTAATCAGCTGTGTTCTGTTGCTCAGCAGATGCTGCATTTGACTGAACAGTGACAAAAAATTCAGAAAGTGTGAGAGTGTAACAAAGTTAGGTTTTAGTCCTAACTAAAATTCTACTAATTGTTTGGTAACTATTTCCCCTTGGGATTAATAAAGTAGCTATCTATCTATCTATCTATCTATCTATCTATCTATCTATCTATCTATAGCTATCTATCTATCTAATGTTAACACCACTCCATATGTGTTTTAAAGTTGGCTTTAAAGAGGAGTCTTGTGTATTCCCTGCTGCAGTCATTAGCCCAAAAATCACTTATTTTCTTAAAAGTGGCTGGCACTTGTTAGTGATTAAATCAGTGATTTAAATTATTTACCCTGTACTTTTCAGCCCCACCCCCTTCCCATTCATATGAAGATTTTTTTTTCCATCTCTCCTCTTATCATTGTTTCTTGTTTACTTCTTGCTAACGTCTTTCCTTTGGTTTGGTGGACGATACCATGGGAGTTAGTAGCATGTGCATCATGCCTCTCACTCTCTCTCTCTCTTATTTATTCACTGGCTGTGTCTCAGTGGCTCATCAGGAAGTGCCCTAGTAGTCATTCCATATACAGTACTGAACATTCTCAAACCCACTTATTTCAAATAAAGGCTGTTGGGGACCTGATCCTTTCTCTGTAGGATTGGATACCAGAGAGGATTCAACCTGAAGCAGGCTGCCAGTCCATCACAATGGGTCAACTCATGCACACACCCACACACATACACACCGCCCCTAGGGTATCTGCTAAACTGCATGTTTATTTAATTACAATATAGTGTCAGTGTGCTGCAATTATTGTCACTACTGACTCATTTTTATTTTGCTCTTTTCATTCAGTTTTATCAGTTAAACATTCATCTCCCTTATCTCTGTGTGCAGAGTCAATAACAAGTTTAGCACTCTGCTGGTATATCAAATTAGCTAACATTTATGTTTTTATCAGAAATCACACAATCACACTTCTGAGTTATTTCTTTTGTTGAATTTCATAAATGAATTGTTTCTATGTGCAACATTAAATTCATGTGAGTTTGGAAGGACTAATGCTGCAGTGAGATAAACCACTTGAGAATGCTGCCAAAGAAATCAATTAATATTGGCTGGGAACCCTTTAAAACATATATTCAATATTAAGTGACACTGCTGCTGAAAATTTTACTTTAGTGGAAAAGCATTTATTTGTAAACATTTTTCCTTACTCTAAAAATGACATTTCACAAGAACTGGCAAAACAGATCCTAAAGGGATGCAGCCAACTTATATACTGTATATACTGTTATTTTTTTTGTTTTTAAATATTTTTGTTAAACCCGTACTGAACATCTAGGGTGGGAATGTGCTGAAATCATCCTCTTTCATTTTGAAGGAAAAGGACCAGGGGTCTCATGCATAACTCCGTGCGTAGAATTCACACTAAAACATAGCGTATGGGCAAAAGCAGAAATGTGCGTACACACAAAAAAATCCAGATGCATGAATCTATGCGTATGCCAACTTCCATGTTCTTCCACTACATAAATCACGGTCAGAGAAAAGTAACACACGTGCACGCACCTGCCACCACTCCCCAACTCCTCCCAGAATTACACCTCTTTGAATATGCAAATCAATATAAATAGCCCTTAAGCTTCAATGTCCTGTGAAACGACAATGGCAAAAGCACAGGGGAAAATAGAAGAATTTCAACGAATACCAAGTGGAGGCAAGGAAAAATGTACTATTGTTTAAACAGTGGTATAAACAACAAAAGGAAGCTGATCGAGTGATGTAAGTTCACAAAGTTGCACAGTACCCAAAATAAAAAAGAAGTTGTCAGATATCAAAGTCGCTGTGAAAAGGTGAGTCATAACCCACCATCTGAGAGTCATATGGAATCTTATTAGGGTACAGAGAAAAGACAAAAAATAGGCACACAGTGGAAAAAAAATCTTGAAATGTCAACTTTAATCTCAAAATTTTCAGTTTAATCACATAATTTATTTTGTCATTAACATCATAAACTTCATCTTAAAATCTTTAATTTACCAATTTCTTAAATCCCATCATAACTAAAGTAGCACGTTAAATGTTTTGTATTGTGTGTGTTCTTTTATGTGCTCTGTGTGTGTGAATCACTACGTGCTTCTTAAACAAGCTTTCTCTTCCTCCGACGGGACACAGAATACATTACATTCATGATATTACAGCTCTCTGAATAAATTAAATACTGAGATGTATACTTGATATAATTTTCATGATGATAGGAATTAAAGCATGTTATTAAACATGGGAACATGGTGGCACAGTGATAGTGTGAGAAAGATTGTTCCTGCCTCACGCAAGATGCTTGCTGTGCTGTGCGCTACCTTCGATGAAATAATTTATTGCAGCAGTACTGTCTCTCTCAAATGTACTAACCCCCAATTCCTGTCCTTCCTTTTCTTTCTCCAAGTACCCTCTCACCACACAGTCAGCTCTGCAATAGATGTCAAGCCATCTGTAAGCTTAGAATGCAGATTCTTCAAAACGTTTAAGGAACATTGAAATATCTTTATAGTACATGTTTAATTATTCTATTCATCTATCCATCAAGTGTCGCACCAGTCCCAGCAAGAATACAGCGCGAGGCAGGAACAGTCCCTCAATGGAGCGCCAGCTCGTTGCTACCGCTGTCCTCCGTGTCCTCATATGTTTAATTATTAACAATATAGATTATTTAAATGATGTTAGAATTATATCTGTATAATGTAAAAAACATTTTGCTGCATTTCATTTTTAAAATGATATCGTCATCATATGTAAATACTCGCTTTATAAAGTGGCTCAGGTTCTGCAATATAATAACTGTATTGCAAGTTTACAGTGAGGTAATTGTACTTATAGGTACAAACAGTTTGATAAGGAGTACTCGATGGACTGATTGAGTGTGTTTTGAGCTCTTGGGATGAAATTGTTTCTAAACAACAAGGTTCCTACAGGAAAGGCTTTGAAGTGTTTGCTGTATTGGAGCAGTTCAAACAGCACATGGCTGAGGCAGCGTGTGCTTGATACTGTATACCGATAATTCTCTTTCCGATCAGCTGCTTGAGAGCTGTGATTCCACACTCAGATACAGTGGGATAAATACTTGAGAGTAACAACGCTAAAGCAGCTATGGTATTTGGAATAGTTTGGCCATTCCGTATATTGTTACAGGTTAATTACAATCAGATGCCTTAAACTAATAAACAATATATGGAAATCACATTGGAACAAAAGCACTGTTTTGACGCTGGGTGCCGCCAGTTTGCAAATGTGAGCAGAGAACTTGCATACACCAGGGATTGAGTTGGTGTGAAAATGTGTGTGGCTTTACACCAAGTTTAGTTTGTATACATCGCGATGTGAGAGTGGAAACGGGTGTACACAACATTTTTGTGCGTATGCACCGTTTATACATATGACCCCAGGAGATAAAGACACAGATAAGATCAAAGGCTAGAGTTTCAGAACTGAGAGGAGCAAACCAAATAGAGCTCAGTCAAATATGTAAGCAAAGTTTATAAAACTAATTTGTTCTTCTACATCCTACCTACTCTAATGAAGTAATTTTGTTTGAATTATTTTTGGCAAGAATGGTCCGGGGTTAACAATAGCCATGGCAACATAAAAAGACATAATTGCAGCAATGATAAAACACATAATGAAGCCACCAGAATAACAGAAATGAAAACTAACCAGTGAAACTTATTCACCACAGAAACATTTAGCTGGAAACACCGATGACTGGTGTTGTATATTTTATTTGGTAAACACATGCAATGAGGAGCCACCCAGCTTTGTTCAGAGTCTGACAATTAAAGACAAATAGAAAGAAAACTAAGAAAAAGGAGAAAAGAAAGTGACTGGAAGAGATGAAAGGAGGTACTAGTGCAATGAAGGGTCTCCCTTTATCTTTCAGAAATTGTTGTACCCCTGATGTTCTCTCATCAATCTCATGCTACAGCTTTTAGTTGAGCCTCAGGCAACAATGACAAGTGCTTTATTGGCTGACCCTAGGATCCTAGTGAAAAATAACACCCTTCCCACACATAGCCTTTCTGAGGTAACTCAAAAATGCATACTGAATACATTCCCCATAATCTTTCAAGTAAGTAAATATCACCAAGGATACAAATGTTATTTTCCCAGTCAAACAATTACATTCCTATGTCTCTGATTCAGTTTGATTGGAAACTAGCACCCATACTCTTAAACAGGATGACTTCCAGCTTGACTCCACATTATCCTCAAAAAAAATCCCTTTACTAGTACACTTCAGTAACATGCATCTCACTTTGCTGCTGTGCACATATTGTGTATGGTTCAATTTCAAAGATCTAACAGCAGTACAGATTTTAGAAAACTCCATTGCCAGTTTCAGCTTCAGATTGTCTTCTTGGCATGGGAGAGAGAAAGACAGTCTGAGAAATGCTCTGAAATGAATTACCATTCAAAGGCATAAGCAAAGAAAATTGAGTTGTACTTGAAAATAGCACTTCTACAATCCTACAAAATAGTATACTCTAACTTACTCAATATATCCTCCCTCAAAACATTGCTCACTAGGTATTTTACACAATTTCTAACAACATGCTACTATGATAAGTATTTCACCTTATTATTTTTGCTTGCTTGTTACATTTCACTCAGTCTTCTTTCCTTTCATCATGTTGTTAATTGCTATGAGATTTCTCTAGTTAGCTATGAATGTAAATATTCGGTAAAATAATTGACAATTAGAAATAAGTGCTATACTTCTTGGCATGTTACTTTGAAAGGTAAATACAAATTATGCACATAACCAATGTCACACATGTGTACATGAGAGGCAGCTAAAGGCCTTGAATAGTGACAATTCCATATTTGACCAAGGGGTGGTGAGGTGCACTGACATTTTCTCTCAGTCGTCCGCAGACCATTCATGGGAAATTCCACAGGGTCCAGAGCATGTCATAACGTCACTTATGCTTTCCCGCGCCTGTGATAACATTACTTCCTGCCCAGATGATGCCACTTCCTGTCCAGACCTTTAAAGCCACAATCTTTGCCACATGTCATCATTTCTGTTTTGGACATTGAACCAGACACAACTATGCAATAATTAACCCTTTTGCAGCCAGGGCATGATATACTGGTGGCTCCCCAAACCTTTTTATGTCTCCTGTCCATTCTTGTGACACCAGGAAAAAATCTTCTCTCTGCATCAAGCACTGCATTACATTGGCCATCTTTAAATATGCTATAAAAAATAATTGATTTAAGGTATTTTTAGAATTCCTTCCAATGTCAAGATGGGAATCAGAACTTTTACATGTGCAAACACTGTAGCTAGTTTGCAATATCTATGTGTCTGGCGTCCTTCTGTCACATTGCAGTACGTGTAGCTTGGTGCAGTGGTCAGTTTCAGTTGATATGCCAACAAGTTCCTATGTACTGTAGTTGCATCCCTGAACATTTTTGGGCCTAATGTATTATTTCGTCTTTTATCATTTTGCAATATATAATATACATTAAGTATTTTATAGCTGAAAAATTGTTGACTGATAGCACCACATTTGCCTTACTACTTAATTATTACTCTAATCTGTACCGACTGGCTAGACAGAGGGACTGAGCTGAGAAGCTGTACCAATTGGCTAGACACAAGGACCAAGCTGAGAAAGATGTACAGCAGATTAGGGTGATAAAGGATAATGATGGAAATGTATTCACAAGTGAGGAGAGTGTGTTGAGCAGATGGAAAGAGTACTTTGAGAGTCTGATGAATGAAGAGAATGAGAGAGAGAAAAAAGGTTGGATGATGTGGGGATAGTGAATCAAGAAGTGCAATGGATTAGCAAAAAGGAAGTAAGGACAGCTATGAACAGGATGAAGAATGGGAAGGCTGTTGGTCCAGATGACATACCTCTGGAAGCAAGGAGGTGTTTAGGAGAGATGGCAGTGGAGATTGTTTAATGGAATCTTGAAAAGTGACTGGATGTCTGAGGAGTGGAGAAGAAATGTACTGGTAACAATTTTTAACAACTAGCAAAATATCTGCGCTTCGCAGCGGCGAAGTACTGCCTTAAAATTATTATTAAGAAGAAAAGTAAACCTTTTTAAACTGAGGGAAAATGAATCAATAATTATTTGTTAAGGATCTCTTTGTATACCACGTTGTCAGTTCGGCCCTCTGGTTGTAATATGACCAAGCTGTGCGCTGAGCTTACTCTTGAGCATGCAATGTACAGTTGGCCATGTGAAAAGCAATCTTGCCTCAAATCAATGCCAACCTTTTGTAGGGTTTGTCCCTGAGACTTATTAATTGTCATTGCGAAGCAGAGCCTTACTGTAAATTGGAGGTGTTTGAATTGAAATGGGAGATCAGAGGGTATAACAGGGATGCGAGGAACAAAAACTCTCTCCCCTGAGCCACTGCCAGTAAAAATAATTGCCTCAATTAGGTTCTTTTGCAGACACGTGACCTGAAGTCTCATGCCATTACAAAGTTTCGGTGGCTGTACGCAAATCTACAAACGGCTTTTTTGAGCCAAACCTGTTGTTTTCGTATGAGCCGCTTTTTATTATTGGGATCGTACCTAGAAACAGAAGCTCTATTAACTTGTGAATTTGCATGTGAGTATTTAGCGACAGCGTCTCTATGAACTTGTGGCTTTGCCTGCGAGTATTTAGCGACAGCGTGTCTATTAACTTGTGGATTTTTCTGTGAGTATTTGGCGGCAGCATCACGAAGTTGTTTCTGTCTAGCTGCATCAGAAAATGTACCATGACGTCTGACACGCCTCCTTTTTACCGTTTTCTCACAGCTTGGATTGCTGCTGTCATAATCGGTTTGAGTTTCATGGTTTGTTTCAATTATGTTAGTATTTGCAGGACTTGTTGTGTTGAAGTGACATTCGGTATCTGTCAAGCGTTGTAAGCATACAACCAGTTTCATCGATAACTTCGCATCCAGCTTTTGAGAGTTGAAACATTCATAAACATCAAAGTGTCCACTACTCAAATCGTCAACTGTGAATCTAAGATGTTTAAGAGGCATTGGCGGTTCTCCAAACCTGTAAAATAGGCAGGCAGCCAACTACGTGGGAGGCGTGGGGATGGGGGACACAATATAGGCAGGCAGCCAACTACGTGGGAGGCAACCCCGCCTCACACGGCGACCGAGCTGCAGGCTATGGACGTATATATGAAGTAGGATTCAGTTATGACCGTTACGCGTAGAATTTCGAAATGAAACCTACTTAACTTTTGTAAGTAAGCTGTAAGGAATGAGCCTGCCAAATTTCAGCCTTCTACCTACATGGGAAGTTGGAGAATTAGTGATGAGTGAGTCAGTGAGTGAGGGCTTTGCCTTTTATTAGTATAGATAAGGGGGATGTGCAGAGCTGTAGTAACTACAGGGGGATAAAATTGATGAGCCACAGCATGAAGTTATGGGACAGAGTAGCAGAAGCTAGGTTAAGAAAGGAGGTGATGATTAGCAAGCAGCAGTATGGTTTCATACCAGGAAAGATCACCACAGATGTGATGTTTGCTCGGAGGGTGTTGATGGAGTTAGAATAGAGAAGGCCAGGAGTTGCATTGCATCTTTTTGGACCTGGAGAAAACATATGATGGGGTGTCTCCAGATGAGTTGTGGTATTGTATGAGGAAATCGGGAGTGACAGAGAAGTATGTAAGAGTTTTACAGGATATATTTACGAGGGAAGTGTGAGAGTGGTGAGGTCTGCTGTAGAAGTGACAGATGCATTCAATGTGGAGGAGGGATTGCATCAAGGATCGGCTCTGAGCCCTTTCTTATTTGCAATGGTGATGGACAGGTTGACATATTAGATTAGACAGAGTCCCTGTGGACTATGATATTTGCAGATGACATTGCAATTTGTAGCGAGAGTAGGGAGCAGGTTGAGGAGTCCCTGGAGAAGTGCAGATGTGCTATAGAGAGGAATGAAGGTCAGTAGGAACAAGACAGAATACATGTGTGTAAATGAGAGGGAGGTCAGTGGAATGGTGAAGATGCAGGGAGTAGAGTTGGTGAAGGTGGATGAGTTTAAATACTTGGGATCAAAAGTACAGAGTAACAGGGATTGTGGAAGAGAGATGAAACAGAGAGTGCTGGCAGGGAGCAATGGGTGGAGAATAGTGTCAGGAGTAATTTGTGGCACAGGGGTACCAGCAAGAGTGAAAGGGAAGGCCTACTTCAGACCAAAAAAAGGTGAATTTGTATAAGTGGTCCATTTAAAAACTAATCACCAGGAGCCTCATGTATAATGGCATGTGTAGAATTCACACTAAAACATGGCATATGGACAAAACTGGAAATGTGCATAAACACATTCAGATGCATAAAACTGTATAAGCAAAGTTCCACACACTTTCCCATTATAAATCCCAATCAATGTGGATTTTAATGTACATGCACGCGCCTACAGCTCCACCCAAATTCCTCCCTGAATTTCTCATATTTGAATATGCAAATTATTATAAATAATCCCTTCTGTTCTGTGTTTTGTTAAAAGACATAGCAAAAGCATATGGAAAAAAGAAGAATTTCAGCAAATGTGAACAGGAGGTGAGGAAAAAAGTACTATTTGTTGACTTAAGCAATGGAATAAGCAACAAAATGAAATTCATGGAGTGATACACATGTTCGGGCACTGGCTGCTCACACACCTCTGCCTCAGAAACCACTGGCTAACCATCTGGCTGTGTGCTGACAGACTCTGTGGCATCACAAAATGCAATAGTGGATGCTGTAAGAGATGTGGCCAATGAAGTAAGGAATATAAGAGCTGCTCTATGTGATACTGACCACAAATTAAATGAATTGATTAAAAAATAAATGCTGCATCTGATTATCTGTTTTTACAGTCTGCTAATTACATTCAAACAAAGATGTAACACTGTCCAATTTGGCTGATCATTTGGTGGGTCAGGGTCAGATTCACCATACCGCATCTTTTCAGGTATGGGCAACCCACGATTGTGTGCCACATTATGCAGCATGGATAATGCACAATGCGACACACTTTCTGCGGACTATAGAGCAGCACATTTATACAGTAGAGTTGAAATGGTTTATATTTAGATAAGCAAAATCATTCTCTGAAAGCACCTTTTTATTGTTTAGCATGAGATAGCAGATAGATTCTCTGCTCTTTACGTGGCTTTTTGAGGTGACTCGCTATCCTTAAAAGGATTTTTGCCACACTAGTTGGGAAAAGCACCTGTGACTGTGCGGAATTGTGGTTTTCATAGGCTATCCTGTTATAGATGTCTGCAGGGATGAAATGGGTGTGTGGCTCTCCTAATATCTATGCAAAAGGTCGAAGGTCCAAATCTTTAGAGTCCTGGTGCTTCCTGTCTTGCTATATTGTTTCGAGACATGGACAATATCCAGTGACCTGAGACAAAGACTAGACTTCTTTGGTACTGTGTTTCTTCGGAGAATCCTTGGGTACCGCTGGTTTGACTTTGTGTTGAATGAGTGGTTGCTCATGGAGTCCCGATTGAAGCACATTACCTGCATTGTGAGAAATCATCAGTTATGGCACTGCGGCCATGTGGCGCAATTCCCAGAGGGTGATCCAGCTCGCAGGATCCTCATTGTTGAGGACCTGAGTGGCTGGGCCAGGCCAAGGGGACGCCCATATAACACCTGGCTGCAGCAGATAGATGGTCATTTCTGGAGGGTGGGACTTGACTGCATGTCTGCCTGGGGGGTTGCCAACCAGGATCTCAAGCTATTTCATCATGTGGTGGGTGCAGCAACGCGCTCTACCAGTGCATGCTCCCCAACCTGACTTGACCTGAACCTGCTAAAGATGACGTAATGCCAGCTGATTCTTTTGGTGATTCATCCTTGGCTGATGTAACTTGTCCAGCGCCATTGCAATAGCAATGTGCGTGCAGTTGACCCAACCATTATATTGTTACAGAATGATTACAATCAAGTGAATTAGATTTATAAATTATATGCAATTAATTTTGTTGTACTTGATAAATCCAGCATCATGGATGCAAATCTAAAAAAGAAAAGTAAACCACACAGAAACAGTAGCACTGCTTTGATGCTGAGTGCCGAGTAGAAAAGTGCGTACACATGGTGTGATGTTGCTGCAAAAATATGTGTGACTTTACACAAAGTTTAGTTTTTATATATCTCAAAGTGAGCGTTGAAACGGGCGTACTCAGCATTTTTGTGCATATGCACTGTTTTTACACGAAGCCCCAGATCTCAGTGCACTGCTTATTTGCAATAACTATGTGACACATTAGAGGCAAGCATCCCTAAGGTCTTCTTTCAATACTTTATTGAGGATATATCTTAGAGAAGCTTAAACTATTCTATTAAACTATTCTATAAGTGAACTATATATAATAAATTAGTCAAAGGATAAATTGTACTGAAATAAACACAATTTCAACAAATATGAACATCAATTGTATGTGTTTCATTAGCTCTACCCTGAAAACCACAAACGCAGTGTTTTTCAAATTACAGCACTGAGTTAAAGCACACAAATTGCTAATATGGTGTCTAGTCGAGGATGTAGAATGTCTGGGTAATTAAATCGAAAGGTTTGTTCTTTGGTCTATTAATTCATAACCACAAAAATGTTTTTTTTTCTCTGGGAAGTAAGGTAAAGAATGCCTTTGATGTGCCCTGTATCAAAATGCTGTGATTCTGAGGTCTCCTTTAATATTTTCTCCTTTGTTTATTAATTGTTATTCACATCATGTTCCAGCTTTGCACAACAAAGCCAGGAGTGTTTTAGGAAAAGTACACTTTGGTAATTACCTGTTTTTCAAACTGAGAGTTTCATCATGAATTCTTATCTACAAAATTACAAGAATGTTTTCTCACCCTTCTCTGAAATTCTGATTATGTTAAGAAAATTAACATTCTAAATGCTTCCATCTAATGAGCATTAGGTTATATTAGTAATAACATGGCATTGCCTTATTTCCTGCAATCTAAAAATGCAACAGACAGAGTAAAAAAAAGCAAACAAGACTCAGCAGCCAATTTGTTCATTATCAAGGACAGAATAAGCTTTATAAATTCTTATCAGTCCTTTCTGTTGGGCCTGCTAGTATATATTATTATTATTAGTTATTTAGTGACTGACAGCAGTGTTCACGGACAATAACAGCAAATAAGGGTTTACAGCACTTTAATTATTCTTCTTAGACTGATGTAATTTTATCAATCAATCTGTATTCATGCACATTAATAAATATATTTTTACAGAAGTATAGACAGCAACATACTCTTTTCCATTTATCTTAGACTGCCTACTGACTATGAGCAGATTTATGTTGTGTGATATACTAAAATACTTAAATAGAATAAAATAAACAGCAATCACTCTCATTTTCAAACAGAGCAGAACAGTTTTGCTGTGTCTAATGATGCTGCCTCTAGCGTCAGGGGTTCAAATTTCACCTCCAGAGTTTGACTGTATGGTGTTTGTGTTTTCTCCAAGTGTCTGTTTAGAGTTTCCATAAGGTACTCAGATTTTCCTCTCATGTTTTAAAATTGAGAGGAAATCTTTCTAAAATGTATATGTACAAGTTATGTTAATTCGCCAGTCTATATTGGCTCTAGTGTGTACATGAGTGGGTATTGAGATAGACTGCATCACACATGTGCGTTTGAAGACCTTCTATCAGGCTCCATCGAGATTTGTGATGACCTGCCAAGACAAGAGGGAGAGCTATCACTAACTGTCTTCTCTCCTTTTTTTCCCAGCAGCAGCATGAAATCACCCAGTGAGGGCACCTAACTCCGCCCCTTCCAGTTTGTCAACTATAAGGACCCCAGGGCTTCCAGAAGATAGTGTCATTTGGCTGATATACTAACAGTGATACAGAGCTCCTGAAAGCACTGACTAAACCAACCTTTTTGAAATTTCTCCTTTTCATTTGGCCCACAGGCCTGGGCAATGACACTAAGATGGGTATAACTTTTATTTATTTTTCCTATATATTAAACTATATAACCTGGTTGGCACCCCATATATTGATCAAGTCATCTGTCATTTCCGCATCTGGCCACAGGAGGCCTAGTTGGCAGGATTCTGGTCGAAAGGATGGCAGAGGTCACTGGTCTCGCAGAGCTCGTTCAGATGCTCGCAGACCAGGTCATGCAGCTCCAGCTGCAACACTCAGTAATGGCTGATGTGGAGGCACGCCATGAAGCTGCCAATGCACATCACAGAAGAGGGCAGGGGCCCACATAGTTACTAGTCCCTGTGAGAGCCCAGGATGACATAGAGACTTTCCCGCTATGAGCTGACCAACACCTCCAAAGTCCAACACTGCTGTGACCTGCGATTCAACCTGGGGAAACCCACATGTGCCCAATCTTTCAACCTCTGGGGCCAGATAGCCTGTTGGCTCAGGCCTGGCGAGAACACCCAACTTGCGGTGCATATGCACTAACAACATTCATCATCACACCTCCAATTTCCAGCTTCATAATCATTACTCTGCCTGACACTCTTTTCACCTCCAAAACACTCTTGACATACTGTACCTTCAGAATAACTCCTACCCCATTTCTCCTCCCATCCACACCATGATAGAACAATTTGAATCCACCTCCAATCCACCTGGCCTAACTTCCCTTCCATTTAGTCTCTTGCACGCACAATATATCAACCTTCCTTTTCTCCATCATATCTGCTAACTCTCTCCCCTTACCAGTCATACTGCCAACATTTAAAGTTCCTACCCTTAGTTCCACTATCTTTACTTTCCTCCTCTCCTTCTGCCTCCGGACATGTCTCCCCCCTCTTCTTCTCCTTCTTCGGCCAGCAGTAGCCCAATTTCCGCCAGCACCCTGTTGGCTAACAGTACTGGTAGTGGTCGTTGTTAATCCAGGGCTTGACCGATCCGGTATGGAAATTTGTATTGTTGTCCGCATATTGATTTGGAAAAATTTTACACCGGATGCCCTTCCTGAAGTAACCCTCCTCATTTATCCTGGCTTGGGACCGGCACGAAGAAACACACTGGTTTGTGCATCCCCTGTGGCTGGGTTCCACACACATATAATGGGTTAATGTCAATGTCAATTTATTTATATAGCACATTTAAAACAACATAGTAATGCTGTGGCCAAAGTGCTTTACAATAATAGAATAAAAGAAAAACAAAACAATTAACATAAAAAACATAAATAGAAATAAAATATATGAACATAAAATAAGATACATAATAAATGTTATATAATCACAAAGAGGAAACCATCAGTATTACTGAAGGTCACGGAATTCAAGTGAACAGAAATGAGTTTTTAATCTTGTTTTGAACAATTCAATTGTAGACGACTCCTTTATGTAATGAGGTAAAGAGTTCCATAGACGAGGGGCAGCAGCTGCAAAAGCCCTGTCCCCCTTGGTTTTACACTTGGTGCGAGGGACAACCAGAGACAACTGACCAGAAGATCTAAGCACTCTGGATGGCTGGTGTAAAACACACAATTCAGATAAATAGGCAGGAGCAAGCCCATGTAAAGATTTAAAAACTAGCAGCAAGATTTTAAAATCAGTTCGAAAATTGACAGGCAGCCAGTGTAAAGAAGCTAAAATAGGAGAAACAGAGTCATACTTTCTTACCCCAACCAGAAATCGAGCTGCAGCATTTTGGACCAACTGTAACCTGTGTATCAGAGATTTGTTAATCCCAGAATACAGAGAGTTGCAGTAATTGAGGCGAGAAAGAATAAAAGCATGAGTAGCTTTCTCAAGATCCCTAGAAGATAAAAAAAGGCTTGATCTTACCTAATAGACGAAGTTGGAAAAAGCAGCTCCTGACTACAGAATTTACTTGTTTCTCAAAAGAGAGGTTACTATCAAAGGTAACACCAAGATTGCAGACTTGAGGTTTGGAAAAGACAGAGAAAGAGCCGATTTGGGCTTTAGCTGATGGATCCACTATAAGCACCTCCGTTTTATTTTGATTTAGATCAAGAAAATTATTAGCCATCCAGGATCTTAGTTCAGACAGATAGTTGTGGAGTTGATTTGTTGCAGAGTTGCAGACAGGAATATAAACCTGAGTGTCATCAGCATAGCAGTGAAAAGAAATGTTAAATTTCCTAAAAATCACTCCAATAGGGTGAAGGTACAGTGGTGTGAAAAACTATTTGCCCCCTTCCTGATTTCTTATTCTTTTGCATGTTTGTCACACAAAATGTTTCTGATCATCAAACACATTTAACCATTAGTCAAATATAACACAAGTAAACACAAAATGCAGTTTTTAAATGGTGGTGTTTATTATTTAGGGAGAAAAAAAATCCAAACCTACATGGCTCTGTGTGAAAAAGTAATTGCCCCCTGAACCTAATAACTGGTTGGGCCACCCTTAGCAGCAATAACTGCAATCAAGCGTTTGCGATAACTTGCAATGAGTCTTTTACAGCGCTCTGGACGAATTTTGGCCCACTCATCTTTGCAAAATTGTTGTAATTCAGCTTTATTTGAGGGTTTTCTAGCATGAACCGCCTTTTTAAGGTCATGCCATAGCATCTCAGTTGGATTCAGGTCAGGACTTTGACTAGGCCACTCCAAAGTCTTCATTTTGTTTTTCTTCAGCCATTCAGAGGTGGATTTGCTGGTGTGTTTTGGGTCATTGTCCTGTTGCAGCACCCAAGATCGCTTCAGCTTGAGTTGACGAACAGATGGCCGGACATTCTCCTTCAGGATTTTTTGGTAGACAGTAGAATTCATGGTTCCATCTATCACAGCAAGCCTTCCAGGTCCTGAAGCAGCAAAACAACCCCAGACCATCACACTACCACCACCATATTTTACTGTTGGTATGATGTTCTTTTTCTGAAATGCTGTATTCCTTTTACGCCAGATGTAACGGGACATTTGCCTTCCAAAAAGTTCAACTTTTGTCTCATCAGTCCACAAGGTATTTTCCCAAAAGTCTTGGCAATCATTGAGATGTTTCTTAGCAAAATTGAGACGAGCCCTAATGTTCTTTTTGCTTAACAGTGGTTTGCGTCTTGGACATCTGCCATGCAGGCCGTTTTTGCCCAGTCTCTTTCTTATGGTGGAGTCGTGAACACTGACCTTAATTGAGGCAAGTGAGGCCTGCAGTTCTTTAGACGTTGTCCTGGGGTCTTTTGTGACCTCTCGGATGAGTCGTCTCTGCGCTCTTGGGGTAATTTTGGTCGGCCGGCCACTCCTGGGAAGGTTCACCACTGTTCCATGTTTTTGCCATTTGTGGATAATGGCTCTCACTGTGGTTCGCTGGAGTCCCAAAGCTTTAGAAATGGCTTTATAACCTTTACCAGACTGATAGATCTCAATTACTTCTGTTCTCATTTGTTCCTGAATTTCTTTGGATCTTGGCATGATATCTAGCTTTTGAGGTGCTTTTGGTCTACTTCTCTGTGTCAGGCAGCTCCTATTTAAGTGATTTCTTGATTGAAACAGGTGTGGCAGTAATCAGGCCTGGGGATGGCTACGGAAATTGAACTTAGGTGTGATACACCACAGTTAGGTTATTTTTTAACAAGGGGGCAATTACTTTTTCACACAGGGCCATGTAGGTTTGGATTTTTTTTCTCCCTAAATAATAAACACCATCATTTAAAAACTGCATTTTGTGTTTACTTGTGTTATATTTGACTAATGGTTAAATGTGTTTGATGATCAGAAACATTTTGTGTGACAAACATGCAAAAGAATAAGAAATCAGGAAGGGGGCAAATAGTTTTTCACACCACTGTATATAGAGAATAAAATAGGACCCAAAATGGATCCCTGAGGAACACCATATTTAAGAGGAGCAGTAGATGAAAAAGAGGAATTTAAAGTCACTGAAAAGTGTCTACCAGTTAAATATGACCTGAACCAGTTAAGAGCAGCCCCTTTAAGCCCAACAAGATGATCAAGCCGCATCAGTAATATTTCATGGTCAATGGTGTCAAAGGCAGAGGACAGGTCAAGAAGGAGAAGGACTGCCGCATCACCTGAGTCAGTAATAAGAGAGATGTCGTTGAACACTTTCAGGAGTGCCGTTTCAACACAATGATAACGCCTAAAGCCAGATTGGTAAAATACTCTGAGTGGTGCACTGAGAGTAACAACTCTAAAGCAGCTATGGTATTTGGAAAAATATATTTATTCTGTGCACCATTATATTGTTACAAAATGATTAAAATCAAATGAATAAATTTTGTAAATGATGTGCAGTTAATTTTGATATATTTGATAAATCCCACATCACTGATGCGAATCTGAAAAAAGGGAGACCACACAGAAACAGTAGCAATGCTTTGATGCTGGGTGCTGCCAGCTTGCAAAACCAAGCAGAAACTTACGTACACGAGGGGGCTTGGTGGTGCTGCCATCAGAATGTGCGTGGATTTATGTCAAGTTTAGTTTTTTACATCTCAGTGTGAGCGTGGAAATGGGTGTAAGCAATCATTTTGTGCATACACACAGTTTATACATGTAGCCCCAGGTGTTTAAGTCCCTGCACAAGTCCTAAAAGTGTCCAATCTAGGCTTGATTGCTGCTGGTCCTCCTTGTGGGCCAAGGCGCATAGGCTCTAGTGGGGTGAGAAGGTGTGGATGGTCATCACCAATGAGTTAATAGGGACGGGCATTTTTAAAATGAGGAATATTCAAGCCTTTAGGGTGTTGATACTTCTCCTTAAGAGTGGTCATTGGGTTGGATAGCTTACCCAACGCTAGCCGCATTGCAGTAAAGGCATGCTGGATCCTACATTTCCTTTGTGGTTGTGCAGCAGGAATGAGTATAAATTAAAACTTATACTCCATCTAATGTCTCAGTGTCCTGTCAAACTGTCCTTAAGATCATATTATCCAATTCTCCCTCTAAACCAAGCTTTTTTGCAGCTGCTGAAAGCAAAAGGGTACATACATTCTGAGCCATCATCTAATATTGCATAGGTTTCCAAGGCCCTGTTGCCAGGATTACCTTAACTACTTTCAGCAACACACTGAGTCTCCCCATAGAGCATCTCGGTAGCTGAACTCAGCATACAGGTGTCCTGTTTTGGAGGAAGAATGTTAACTTTGTGTAAGACCTTAAGACGTTTCCTTTTACATATATTGCAGAGTGTTTTGAGATTACACTGATGTGCTTGATGTGAACGCTCACACCTCCAGCACCATTTCTTGGTTTTGATTCAGTCTATAATCTGCTCTTTAGTGAACTGCTGGAATGTAGGCCAATGACTGAGGAACTGCTCTGTATTTTTACAATATGGGTAGTAAGATTTAGGCTTTTCTTGCTTCTTCTCTGAAGGCTCATTCATAGAAGGGTTGGGAGTCTCAGTCACAAAGCTTTGGTTTACTCCAAGTAAGACCGTTGTTGGTTTTTGCCCACATTTGGATTCTATGTGTTTCTCCACTTGTCTAGGTTGTCCTTCAGATTTTAACCAGTTTCAGTGATCAAATAAAGTGTAAGTTTGCTCGAAGTTCTGGGGGAAGCTTTGTCAACAAATGAGCCACATGACATCTTCATTGGAGTTCCCAGCTTGCCTATTAATCCTTGCAGATTTAAAGCAAACTTTTCAAAAGCTTCTGTATCCCCACTATAAATAGATGAAGAATTCATAACTGCTGAAATTTTCTTTAAAGCCAGTTGATGAGGTTGTCCATATTTCTCAGTGAGAGCAGTCATGCTGTCAGTGTAAGGGCAGGGAGAGTTCAGGTATGCATCCACTATTAAAAAGGCTTCCTCCAGCTTCAGATGCTCGACCAATATCTGTGCTGCCTGCAGGGAGAAGGTTGGTTAGAGCTATCATGAGGCATGTAATCTCACTGGGATCTTTGTGGATGAAGTCTAGGATTGAAGGTTTAGGTTCTCTTGTGGCTGTTGGAAGTACTCCCGTTGGAGTTGGTCAAGGGTGTATAGGTCACATTCTGTGGATCTAGGAGGTTGCAAGATATACTTTTGAAGTGGCTGATGAAGGGGCTAGTGAGGCAGGCGAGGAAGAGGTTTAGGAGTAGGTGTGTTAGAATCTACACAATACTGATGTAAGAGTGGATGATGCCATGATGGTGACCTTTGAGGATGTGCATCAAAATTCAAAAGGAATCGGGTCTAGGTAGAGAAGAGTAGGGCAGAGTTCTGGCTTGTCTACCTTGGGTTCACATTTCATACATCTGTGCCACCATCTCTTCCAGCAGGTAAAGCTTGGCATCATTCTCCTGGCATGGTTGTGGACCATGCACTTACTTACATGTTCTCCTTCCCAAAGTCTCTGATCACTTGGGAATTGCTCACTGTAGTTGCAAGAGGCATTTCTTGCCTGGCATTTCCTGTCATCCTACATTTATCCAGATCGTTGTAGACACAGAACATACATGAAATGAATGTATTCCAAATAACGATATATTATTAACCCAATACAATTACAGATACCTCACACCCAGATAAACAGACTTGAGCTGGGAGAACTTCAGCTGTGTTGGTAGAGGATGGGATAGCAGACTGCTTGCTGCTTGTTCTGACTGACACATTTGCAAAAAAAGACAATGATGAAGTGCAAGGTAATTTAAGGTGGCCTGGCATTACAACTTTTTTCATAGGCCTCAGGGATTTTAGTGTTAATGAGTCATGGCTAATGTTAGAAAGACTAGCAGTCTTTGATTGTGAGTGTTCACAGTCCCTCTCAAGTTGTAGCTTTCTATGAAAATTATTCTGTGTTCCTGGTGAGACCATCTCCAATTCTCTATGACTTGCAGAGTTTGAGGCAACAACATTCTGCCAGTATCATACTCCTCTTCTTGGTGAATTGTGTGCAGTACTCATGGCTGCAGTGAAAATGATGCTTCTAGAACCCTATAGCCTGCATAGCTCAAATCATAATATTCTAAGTAATGCAGAGGGCGCAACTGTCTTCTTGGACAGGTTGCTGCAGCTTGCTGGTTGGAGGAAGGATACATGTTCCACAATAACCACTGAGTTCCGACTCAAAGGACCACAAATTATTGGGAAGATAATTTTAAAACGTAGGAGAGGGCAGACTTGCAGTTTGCTTTAGTCGCTGTGGTGTGTTAGATAGAATACAGAAACTAATCCAACTATTGCAGAAGCATTGCTTTAATATTGAAATGCCAGAAGTACACATGAGGTAGGACAACCGTACAGGTAGGTTTAGGTAGGTATGTGTGTAGTTATTTGGTCAACAAATGCACAAACATAAAACTTTCTTTAGCATCTCCAGCAGTTCCAGCTTTCATCTAGTATGTCTCTCAAAACTGTTATGCTCACTGCACAGTCTGTCAGCTTTCACATGACTGGGCCTCAGCATCTTAAAGACACATGAGCCTTTTTTAACACTTACCTTTGGGTAGAGGGAGGAACTAGGAGCCATTATCTCTGCAGTTACTGGAATTGTAAATTCCAAGCCGGGCCGGACCACTCTGATTGCCCATGATTGTCTTGGTCCCTTGGTACTTTTGTAATAACTTCCGATTGCTGAATCAATTCTCCCATTTTGATGCCTATTCCAGGCGCCAAATGGACAATTTCCTGGGATGCCTAGGTAGAACCTGCTACCTGCCCCCCCCTTGGTATGACTAAAGGATACTGGCAAATTCCCTTGACGGACACGGCAAAGGAAAATCCACATTTAGCATACCTAATGGCCACTAGCAGAAACATGTATCAACCTTTCAGCTGCAGACAGACTGCTCCAACCACACAATGACTATAGTGCTGCCTATTTAGGTGATGTTGTCCTCTATTTCAGCACCTGTCCAGAACACCTACAGCATGTTTCGAATGTTCTCCCAAACATCCGTGACGCCAGCCTTCAGAACCCTCAGAAGTTTTTTTTTTCCAGTTTGACCATGGCTAAGTACCTCGGCTATGTGGTGGGTGAAGGGCATATTAAATCACAGTGGTCCAAAGTTTCTGCCATGTGTGACTTGTCCCAGCCACAAACAAAGAGACACGTGCAGGCTTTTCTTAGTCTAGCAGGGTACTTTTGCCAATTTGTTCTACACTTCCCTGAGTGGATTGCATCTCTCACTCAACTCACAAAGAACGATGCTCACTACACGGTGACGTGGACCCCTTTAACTGGAGCTGCATTCAGTGACTTAAATACAGACTTAATGTCTGCTCCAATTTTACTCTCCCCTGACTTTTTTCTCCCTTTTTTTCTCCAGACCAACATATTGGAAACTGGCCTGAGTGCTATACCAGAGCCAGGTAGTCGATGAAGTTGAACACCACAACATGTATCTCAGCTGGAAACCGCTGGACCGGGAGATGTGGTATGCGGCCATTGAGAGAGAAGCACTTGCCATTAAATGAACTACAGTGATCCCTCGCTATATCGCGCTTCGCCTTTCGCGGCTTCACTCTATCGCGGATTTTATATATATGCATATTTAAATATATATTGCAGATTTTTTGCTGGTTCGCGGATTTCTGAGGACAATGGGTCTTTTAATTTCTGGTACATGCTTCCTCAGTTGGTTTGCCCAGTTGATTTCATACAAGGGACGCTATTGGCAGATGGCTGAGAAGCTACCCAACTTACTTTTCTCTGTGTCTCTTGCGCTGACTTTCTCTGATCCTGACGTAGGGGGTGTGAGCAGGGGGGCTGTTCGCACACCTAGACGATACGGACGCTCATCTAAAAATGCTGAAAGATTATCTTCACGTTGCTACCTTCTGTGTGCAGCTGCTTCGTGAAGCGACATGCTGCACGGTGCTTCGCATACTTAAAAGCTCAAAGGGCACATATTGATTTTTTACTTTGTTTTTCTCTGGCTCTCTCTCTCTCTCTCTCTCTCTCTCTCCCTGCTCCTGATGGAGGGGGTGTGAGCTGCTGCCTTCAACAGCTTTGTGCCGCGGTGCTTCGCATACTTAAAAGCCAAACAGCCCTATTGATTTGTTTGCTTTGCTCTCTGTTTCTGACAGCCTGTGCTCCTGACACGCACTCCTTTGAAGAGGAAGATATGTTTGCATTCTTTTAATTGTGAGATAGAACTGTCATCTCTGTCTTGTCATGGAGCACAGTTTAAACTTTTGAAAAAGAGACAAATGTTTGTTTGCAGTGTTTGAATAACGTTCCTGTCTCTCTACAACCTCCTGTGTTTCTGCGCAAATCTGTGACCCAAGCATGACAATATAAAAATAACCATATAAACATATGGTTTCTACTTCGCGGATTTTCTTATTTCGCGGGTGGCTCTGGAACGCAACCCCCACGATGGAGGAGGGATTACTGTATCTCCCTCCTCCACTACTACCTCTTGGGACTATGTCCTGTTGCAGTAGATCTGCATCCACAGAGACTTGAAAACCTAGAATTATGCACTGGTTCCTCAGCCTCCAGCCTTACAAATTCACAATACTTCAAAGACAGGGGTCTCTCCACACTATTCTAGTGAGTGCATACAGAGATAGCATTATGAAGATGATGTGCACAACTTGTCACAATATATGGGATACTAGTTACATTATGTCTTGTCCAGTTTATTACTGTGTCAGCCAGTGCAAGACAGGTTCCAACTGCATTTTGTTTAGACATAAAATGGTTTAAAGAAAGTAGTAGCAACAAAGTAAAACAGACAGTTATATATTCATAGTTAACAAAACTTAAAATTTTCTTTTCATTTTGTTATTGTAATAATAATTCTTAAATTTATATAGTGCTTTTCTCACTAATCAAAGCACTCTTCATGCAGGGAGGAAAAAGAACCCACAATTTCCTTATTGCAAAGCAGCAGTGCTAGTGTCTATCTGTAATCTTACACATTTTTACGTGGTTTTGTTATCTGCAATTGCCCATTTACAAAAAAGTACTACTTGTTCAAATAACAAAACATTTGCATATATACATTTAAAAAATGAATAGTATGTTTGTATTTTTTTTTTTAAACTTCAGTTTTCCACCCACATACCAAAAGAGGTGTTACTTTGATTAATTGTTGAGTGGGCTCTGAAATGGATTGGTATCCTGCACAAAACTGTTTTCTGACTTGTGCTGAATAGTGCACAAAAAGGGTCTGCCTCTCTGTCCCTGAATTAGATTAAGCAGGTTTGAGAATGTTAAGTTAGGCTATCATATTTTTTTCTCAACATAACATTTCTTGGAAGATCTGGAAAGCTTTTATACATTGACTTATTCATCCATACATAAAATTCCTAAGCTTCATTTTTCAATTACAAGGTCATGTAGAGCCACAGTATATGCTAGGCTCAGCTAGCGTTGTTCATCTTGACATACATTCACATATACACATCTCTCACTTATGCTAGGAAAATTTAACGTAACCAGTTAACCTAGTATGTAAATATTGAAATGTGCAAAGAAACCAGGAGCTCCCAGATTAAAATTTAGCAGTCCTCAGGGGCAATAACAGAATCGAAAAGGAGATAAAAACTAACCAAAACACTAACAAGGGATTTAGTCCAGATCATAGCTAAAAATACAAATTATCTTAAGACAGAGCCTATTTCATAAAACAGGGATCATATTGGAATACTCAAACCAGAAGGTCTAAATACTAAGGTATCAAACATCTCACTGTAGATTTACAAATCATAGTCCCCTGGAAGACGACTGAAGGGCCGACCTAAGACAACTTGGAAGGATTATACCTCTTAAGTGTCCTGGGAGTGTCTGTGTATACCATGAGAAGGTAGACAAAAAAGATGCTCTTGATAGGGAGGCCTGCTCAGCCTTGCTCAGTGTTTTGCTGCCTTGCCCAGAAAAACCAGACAGAAAATATTTCAGCTGCTTCTGGTGTTGATAATATATCCCATATTTTAGTTGATTAATTCTAAATATTACTAAAGAAGATAAATTTGCCAGTACTTTGTAATTAGTATAACACAAAAATTAGCAATGTGGTTTGGATTCTCAACCCCCTAGTGATAAAAACAAAAACAGAAAAAAGATGACTACTCAGAAAAAACGCAGATGGCATCTGCCACATGGGTACCCTAAACAGACCTTATTTAATTTACATTTTACATGCTAAGTACACATCTTTCTACTCCCTTCAACATAATGTCATTACACTTTCTATGACTTGATCTTTGAATTAAAAGGTATTAAAAGAGAGTTTCAAATCCTGTATTCCCATAATTTCCATACTCACAATGTAGTTTGATTACATTAACTGAGGTTAATTTTCTTTCATGACAGAGTATAATACCAATTACTAATTATACCATAAATAGGACTTTGCAATACTTTACTTTTAAAAGTAAATTCTTACATTTTTGTTCCTAACATAGCAGAAAGGTTGCTATGAACAAAAGTATGTAGTCTGGCAATTATTACAGTATTCTCTAAGTTTCTACCTATTAAAGATATTAAAAATCATAAAAAAAATGTGGTGTATGTGTCCTCTTACTTATGTCAGCTCAAATGTAATGAATATTTTCATTCTGAACCCACTTTATTCCAATTCATGGTGGCAAGAAGCTTGGGCTCATTCCAAAAGTATGAGGCACAAAATTATGCATACTCATTCACACAGGTCCAGTTTTTTTTAACACAGTATGTTAAAGCACCAATGTAGGGTGAAGCTTGTCTGAATTTAGTATTTTGTAATAATCAAGATAGAATTGAGGGTTTAGAGGTGATTGAACCACTAAGGTCAAGTGACCATAATATAATACAGTTCTTAGTGTTTTGTAAGAGTGCGGATGTAAAGACTAAAATTGTTAAGTATAACTTTGATAGGGCAAATTTTGAGCAGTTGCAGCAAAGTCTAAGGAGGATACATTGGGATAAGCTTTTAAGTATGGAGATAGTCAAGGAGCAGTGAAAAAGGTTTAAAAATGTTTTACATGTAATGCAGTACAGGTACATACTGTACCTAAATTTGGAAAATAAAAGGAAATTAAAAAAAACTCCACAGAGGGTTAATAAAGAGTTAAAAAAGAAGCTGCAAAGGAAAAAAACAACTTTAAAAGGCAAATGAGACTAATAACTCCAAAGTGAATCATACGGCGTATGAGAACATGAGAGCAACCATTAAGAAGGATATTAGGGAGGCTAAAAGACATTTGGAGAGGAATATAGCAGTCAAGGAGGAGGTGAATTGCAACAGAAATAGTAAAGGGGAATTAAAAGATACAGACAGTGAAATAGCAAACACTCAAAACTTGCATTTTTCTGAGGTCTTCACAAATGAGGAAGTGGATAACCTCCCAGCGGTAAATGCGACTACTAAGGAGGTACTGAAGGATTTTTAAATTGTAGAGGGAGAAGTACTGCTCAGATTGAATCGGATGACATCAAACAAATCACCAGGACCTGATAATATTTACCCTCGATTTCTTAAGGAAGCTAGTGAGTACATACAGTATATAAACTCTTGATGCATATTTTTAGGGAGTCACTGCGCACTGGGGAGTTTCTGAATGACTGGAAAATGGCAAATATTTACCCCGTTATATAAAAAGGTTGATCGGGCAGATCCAAGCAACTATAGGCCAGTAAGCTTAACATGCACCATAGGAAAATTAATGGAAGGAATTGTTAAGGATAAAATTGAGCTTCGCATGGTAAGTACAGGTGGTTTTCTGAACAGTTAGCATTGATTCAGAAGAGGGAGGTCATGTTTTACTAACATGCTGGAATTCTATGAGGTAGCAACAAAAGGGTATGATCAAAGTGGAGCATATGATATTATCTATCTTGACTTTCAGAAAGCATTTGATAAGGTGCCACATGAGAGGTTGGGCACCAAACTAAAAGAAGTTTGAGTTCAGGGTGATGTTTTTAGATGGGTGCAGAATTGTCTCAGACACAGGAAGCAGAAGGTGATGGTGTGAGGAACCTTGTCAGAATTGTCTGATTTTAAGAGTGGTGTTCCACAGGGATTAGTGCTAGGGCTGCTGCTATTTTTAATAAACTGCTCAAAAAATTAAAGGAACACTTTGAAACCACATCAGATCTCAACTGAAAAAAAACTGATATGGAAAGGGTGCCACATCGTTTGATAAAAATGAAAATTATCAACCTACAGAGGACTGAATTCAAAGATGCCCCAAAAATCAAAGTGAAAAAATGATGCGGCAGGCTAGTCCATTTTGCTGAAATTTCATTGCAGCAACTCAAAATCGTACTCAATAGTGTGTATGGCCCCCACATGCTTGCATGCATGCCTGACAATGTTCTCCACGGTTTCTCCAGACCCTTTCACGTCTGTCACATATGCTCAGGGTGAAGTTGCTCTCATCTGTGAAAAGTACAGTGGTGGAACTGCCAATTCTCGTATTCTATGGCAAATGTCAATCGAGCTCCACGGTGCCAGGCAGTGAGCACAGGGCCCACTAGAGAACGTCAGGCCCTCGGGCCACCCTCATAAAGTCTGTTTCTGATTGTTTGGTCAGAGACATTCAAACCAGTGGCCTGCTTTAGGTCATTTTGTAGGGCTCTGGTAGTGCTCATCCTGTTCCTCCTTGCCCAAAGGAGCAGGTACTGGTCCTTCTGATGGGTTAAGGACCTTCTATGGCCCTGTCCAGCTCTCCTAGAGTAACTGCCTGTCTCCTGGAATGTCCTTCATGCCCTTGAGACTGTGCTGGGAGACACAGCAAACCTTCTGACAATGGGGTGTATTAATATGCCATCCTGGAGAAGTTGGACTACTTGTGCAACCTCTGTAGGGTCCAGGTATTGCCTCATGCTACCAGTAGTGACACTGATGGTAGCCAAATGCAAAACTAGTGAAAAAACAGTCAGAAGAGATGAGGAGGGAAAAATGTCAGTGGCCCCCACTTTTTAAACCATTCCTCTTTTGGGGTCATCTCATTGTTGCCCCCACCAGCTACTTAACTGACTAGATGAATATCCCAGAAGTTTCATTGACTTGATGCTATACTCTGATGAAAAAGTGTTTGTTTAATTTTTTTGAGTAGTATATATATAAATGATTTAAAAAGCAATATAAGTAACAAGCTGGTTAAGTTTGCAGAAGATACCAAGATAGGTGGATAGGAAGATCATTTGGAATCCATTAAATCATTACAGAAGGACTTGAACAGCGTACAGGCTTGGGCAGATTTGTGCCAGATGAAATTAAATTTCAGTAAATGTAAAATATTACACATAGTAAGTAGAAATGTTAGGTTGGAACACACAATGGGAGGTCTGAAAATTGAGAGTACACATTATGAGAAGGATTTAGGAGTCTCAGTAGACTCTATGCTATCAACTTCCCAACAGTGTTCAGAAGCCATTAAGAAGTCAAACAGAATGTTAGGGTATGTAGTACGATGTGTGGAGTATAAGTCTTAAGAGGTTATGCTCAAGCTTTATAATGTAATGATGAGGCCTCATATGGAGTACTGTGTGCAGTTTCCAGGCTACAAAAAGGATATAGTAGCACTAGAAAAGGTCCATAGAAGTGTGATTAGGCTGATCCCAGAGATAAAGGGGATGAAATATGAAGCAAGATTAAAAGAGATGAGCCTTTTCAGTTTAAGCAAAAGAAAATGAAAAGGTAACATGATTGAAGTTTTTAAAATTATAAAGGGAATTAGTACAGTGGATCGAGACTGTTATTTTAAAATGAGTTCATCAAGAATGCTGGGACACTGTTGGAAACTTATTAAGGGTAAATTTCGTACAAACGTCAGTAAGTTTTTCTTTACACAGAGAACCATAGACACTTGGAATAAGCTACCAAGTAGCATGGTAGACAGTAAGGTTTTAGGAACTTTCAGAACTGGACTTGATGTTTTTTTAGAAGAATTAAGGGGATAGGACTGGTGAGCTTTGCAGGGCTGAATGGCCTGTTCTTGTCTAGATTGTTCTAATGTCCTAAGGTTCTAATTAGAGACTAAAATCAAGCACACCTTATGTCTTTCGATTGTGCAAGCAAAATTAAAGTGTTTAGAAAAAAAGTATTCAGTAAGACGGGCAATTTACAAACTACTAACAAATAGTGACTAAGCCAGGATTTAAATGTTTTGTCTGTAATTTAGTAGCACTAATCACTGCACCACTGTGCCTTCCCATATTAAAATTAAATAATATTCAAATCATAAATTTAGAAACAATACTATAATATCTTAAAATCATAAAAAAGATGTATTTGTAAGTCTAGTCATAATTTAAAAATGCCCAATTTAGGAATAATGAAAACACCTCATTTTCCAAAATCTGATAAAAAATTATTGTATGTGTTGATATCATATCCCACAAATATGGTTCAAAGCATTTAAAATATATGAGGATGCTTTAGGGGGTTTAAAATAAAATTTACGATTTGTTTCTTCATGCTACATAGTGTTGACAGTAATTGTCTATTTTTCAGCTCTTATAGTAAATAACCTGAAAGCTTATGTTGAAATTTTAATTTACATCATTTTTACACCATGTGAAAATCCAAGTGTAATGCATAGGTTGTGTCTGTCAATCTTTTGCAACAGCTATTTATTTAATGATGCTATAATGTGTCATTTCTGAGACTATTTATTCTGGCATCACAAAATCCTTATTTTAAATGAGGCTTACTAAATTTTAAAAAATAGATATTTCTGCATGGTACACACTACCCTGTAAGTGCTTTAGAGATGGGTGTGCTTCCTGTCAATCTCCTTTTAAGATACACAAAAGAAATGAAAATTATGTTTAAGTTATTCTCTATAAAAACGTATGAAATTAAATCCACTTGTTACTTATCTTATGTGTAGTCAACACTGCTAATATTTTTTGTTTAAAGTTGCAGAACTTGTTTTTCCTCAATAAGCCTTATGAAACATTACTTGCATGAACAATGCTAGAGAAATGCATAAACTGTCTTGACTGGACAATACAGGTATTTAAGGTAGTTAATGATTCTCTCTCTCTTTCTCTCTCTCTCTATCTATCTATGTTATCTATACTAATAAAAGGCAAAGCCCTCACTGACTGACTGACTCACTCACTCACTCATCAATAATTCTCCAACTTCCCGTGTAGGTAGAAGGCTGAAATTTGGCAGGCTCATTCATTACAGCTTACTTACAAAAGTTAGGCAGGTTTCATTTCGAAATTCTACGCGTAATGGTCATAACTGGAACCTGTTTTTTGTCCATATACTCTAATGGAGGAGGCGGAGTCACGTAACGCATCATCATGCCTCCTACGTAATCACGTGAACTGAAAACAAGGAAGAGATTTACAGCACGAGTCAAACGCGGAATGAAGGTAAATGACGTTAATTGTTGAGTGTTTTTTAATACTGTGTAAGCATACATATTAACACATGTGCAATTAAACGTGTGCATTTACGGGGTGATTTCTCAGGCTTAAAAGCTCGCCTTTTATCAAACGCGGGGACAAAGGTAAATGACGTTAATTGTTGAGTGTGTTTTAATACTGTGTAAGCATACATATTAACACATGTGCAATTAAACGTGTGCATTTACGGGGTGATTTCTCAGGCTTAAAAGCTCGCCTTTTATTAAAAAGGTAAATGCAAACTGTTTTCATTCTGAAGGGCACAAACCACGTTAGATTTCATGCTCAAGAGTAAGCTCAGCACACAGCTTGGTCATATTACAACCGGAGGGGCGAACTGACAACGTGGTATACAAAGAGATCCTTAACAAATAATTATTGACTCATTTTCCCTCAGTTTAAAAAGGTTTACTTTTCTTCTTAATAAAAATTTTAAAGCAATACTTCGCTGCTGCGAAGCGTGGGAATTTTGATATATATCAAAATATTTCGTGTCATCATGCCTCCCACGTAAGCACGTGAACTGACCCGCTGCCGTTTGCAATGCCATATTCGCGAGATACAAGTTTAATGAGAAGACACAAGGTATAAATGACAGTTTGGATCACTTTGTAACAGAGTTAAAATTGCTGTAGCGAGAAACTTTTAACTGCCAGGCACGGTGTAAACCGTAAGTTTAAATTAACTTTATACAAACGCTCCTGCTGCCGTTTGCAATGCCATATTCGCAAGATACAAGTTTAATGAGAAGACACGAGGTATAAACGACAGTTTGGATTACTTTGTAACAGAGTTAAAATTGCTGTAGCGAGAAACTTTTAACTGCCGGGTCTTAGCTAACATTAAATAAACCCGTGGACATCGCAACATCACACAAGAGAGCGGCTCACGTGAAGTGACTGAACGCAGCAGGAGTGATCACTTCGATGAATCAAACCTGTTCAAAAAACACATTACAAAATTTATAAGGTACGAAAACAATATGAAACTGATTGTGGATTTGCGTACAGCCACTGAAACTTTGTGACGGCACGAGACTTCAGGTCACGTGTCTGCAAAAGAACCTCATTGAGGCAACTATTTTTACTGGCGGTGGCTCAGGTGAGAGAGTTTTTATTCCTCGCATCCCCGTTATACCCTCTGAACTCCCATTTCAATTCAAACGCCTCCAATTTCCACTAAGGCTCTGCTTCGCAATGACAATTAATAAGTCTCAGGGACAGACCCTACAAAAGGTTGGCATTGATTTGAGGCAGGACTGCTTTTCACATGGCCAACTGTACGTTGCATGCTCAAGAGTAAGCTCAGCACACAGCTTGGTCATATTACAACCGGAGGGGCGAACTGACAACGTGGTATACAGAGAGATCCTTAACAAATAATTATTGATTCATTTTCCCTCAGTTTAAAAAGGAGTACTTTTCTTCTTAATAAAAATTTTAAAGCAGTACTTCGCCGCTGCGAAGCGTGGGTATTTTGATATATATATATATATGTAGATATGTGTATATATATATATATATATATATATATATATATATATATATATATATATATATATATATATATATATATATATATGTCAATGTATGTATGTATATATGTATGTCTAGATATATGTAGATATGTATATATATATGTGTATATATATGTAGATATGTATATATATATATATATACTGTATATATATATATATATATATGTGTGTGTATATATGTATGTATGTATGTATGTGTGTATATATATATATATGTATATATATGTGGATGTGTATATGTATATATGTGTATATGTAGATATGTGTATATGTAGATATGTATATATATGTATATATGTATATGTATATATATGTTTATGTGGGTGTGTGTGTGTATATTATATATATATATGACAACAACACTTATAACAATGACAACACAATTACGAGGTTCTATTCCCGAGAGGGAGTGCAGTGGAGTGTGTACACCTGATGAGCCCAGAATGAGGGCGAAACACGTGTCGTGTACTTTTTGCATTTATTTGACAGTAAACTTTTTCAACCATTCTATGATCTGCTCCTCACAAACTGAGGGCACCGTGGCGGATGTTAGCAGATTGCTGGCCAACCACAAGCGTTACCTGGTAGGTAACCACCCATACAATCAGATTGTGACACAGACTACGAATGCCGTGAATGTAATTACCCCGATCTACATGCTGTCAAATAAACGAACCACACGCCGTGGCGCAACGTTAGGGGCATCGCCTCTGGCGCTGACGTCCGAGGTTCGATTCCCGAGAGGGAGTGCAGTGGAGTGTGTACACCTGATGAGCCCAGAATGAGGGCGAAACACGTGTCATGTACTCTTTGCATTTATTTGACAGTAAACTATTTCAACCATATATATATATATATATATATGATTACCCAGTGGATTCGCTCACTGAGTGCAAGAGAAAAAAATAAAATATAGTATGTATAAAATAAGTTTGTTAATTGCCAAATTTATTTTTCCACAAATAAAGAGCACTTACAATAACATAGAAATCAATATAAACAACATTAACATCATTATCATATGAGAAAATGAAGTAATATATAAGAAGCACATTGCATATAAATATAAATTATTAAACAGTAAAATGTTCTTCTATAATACGCTACCGTGGCTATTCGTTTGTCTGTCCAGGATTTTAAATCAGCTGTAGCTCGCAAACCGTTGCACCTATTGACTTGAAATTTGGTACACATATACTACGTCACGTCTACTATTCGCTTTCCCACACATATGAACATATATATATATATATATATATATATATACACATACATATACACACACATACACATATGTACATATACATACATAGTGCGTTGCAACACGGGCTGTGATTGTTACATGGGAGGGAGACGACAAATCACAGCTTCCCGCTTTCTAATCAGGCCTGTGATTGCTGCTTTGACGGATGCCCAGATCCCACAGTATTTCCCCTTAGGAGAGGCATTAGGCAAGTGTAATTGAATAGCGGTGCTGCAAGTTATTACTCTTTTTATCTTTATTTTATTTTATTGTAGAATCAACTCACAGCTGCGCGCACCAGTGCGTCCGTGGTGGATGCGTACGGCTGCCGTTTTCATTCTCTACCACCTTCGCTAATCATTCTTGAGGCAGATTGAAGACTTAAGTGCCAGCTTAACTGAAAAAATTAAAGAAAACATACTAAGTTTTAAAAAAAAATCAGTTTTAACGGGAAAAGATGCCGACGAAAGAAGAGAAGCAGCGGGACGCTAGGGTGAAGAGCTGCTCATTAAGCAGCAAGCGCATCAACCTCTGAGCAAACGAATGGTAAACGTACAGAGAAAGAGGATAAATACTATGAATGGTCATGTCAAGTGTATTCACTCCACGTTATCGTGCAGTGCGCTGTTACTGGTATTTTGATAAAAGAATCTGAACAACATATAAGAAGCGTATAAATTTTTAAACAGTAAAACATTAACATTTAAGAAGTAAAGATACATTGAGTACTACTGTAGTGCTTTCGGGTATAGTACATTTTTTGTTTGCCCATTACATGCATAAATGTATACATTTTTTGGTGTACCTACCCAAGAACACGCGACATGACCCGGCAGTTAAAAATTTATCGCTCCAGCAATTTTAACTCTGTTACAAAGTCATCTAATATGGTATTGCAAACGGCAGTGGGAGCGTTTCTATAAACTCAATTTAAACTTACTGTGTACACCGTGCTTTGAAGATGCATAGTATGCGACACGTGTTTCGCCATAATTGTGGGCTCATCAGGCGTACACACTCACTGCACTCCCTTATGGGAATCGATCCTCGGACATAGAGGCAAAGCCCCTAACGTTGTGCCACGGCGTGTGGTTCATTCATTTGACAGCATGTAGATCGGGGTAATTACATTGCAGGCATTCGTAGTCTGATTCACAATCTGATTGTATGGGTGGTTACCTACCAGGTAACGCTTGTGGTTGGTGAACAAGTCGGCTAACTTCTGCCACGGTGCCCTCTTTCAGTTGCGAGAAGCAGATCATACAATGGTTGAAATAGTTTAATATATATAGCAAAATCACCGCGCTTCGCAGGGGCGAATATGGTATTGCAAATGGCAGCGTTTCTATAAACTTAATTTAAAGTTACGGTTTATACCGTGCTTTGTTTCATATTCTTTTCCTACCTTATCAATTGTGTAATGTGTTTTTTGAACAGGTTTGATTCATCGAAGTGATCACTCCTGCTGAGTTCAGTCACTTCACGTGAGCCGCTCTCTTGTGTGATGTTGCGATGTCCACGGGTTTATTTAATGTTAGCTAAGACCCGGCAGTTAAAAGTTTCTCACTACAGCAAGTTTAACTCTGTTACAAAGTGATGCAAACTCTCGTTTATACCTCGTGTCTTCTCATTAAACTTGTATCTCGCAAATATGGCATTGCAAACGGCAGCGGGAGCGTTTCTATAAAGTTAATTTAAGGTTACGGTTTACACCGTGCTTTTTTATACCTCGTGTCTTCTCATTAAACTTGTATCTCGCGAATATGGTATTGCGAACGGTAGCGGGAGCGTTTCTATAAAGTTAATTTACACTTAAGGTTTACACCGTGCTTTTTTATACCTCGTGTCTTATGAAGATGCTTGTATGCGTCACTCACTCGCTTCTTATTGTTTCGCTGCCTTGTCAATTGTGTAATGAATGTTTTCTTCAGCGCTCTTTGGGGCTCCTCCTTCTTTTCTACGTACTGAGTTCACAGTCAGTTCACGTGATTACGTGGGAGGCGTGATGACGCGACACGCAACTCCGTCTCCTACGGCCATCTTGCTGCCTTCCATTACAGTATATGGACAAAAAAGAGGTTCCAGTTATGACCATTACCTGCCTAACTTTTGTAAGTAAGCTGTAAGGAATGAGCCTGCCAAATTTCAGCCTTCCACCTACACAGGAAGTTGGACAATTAGTGATGAGTGAGTCAGTCAGTCAGTGAGTCAGTCAGTGAGGGCTTTGCCTTTTATTATAATGTAGATATATGTAGATATGTATATATATGTGTATATATATGTAGATATTTATATATATATGTGTATACAGTGATCCCTCGCTATATCGCGCTTCGCCTTTCGCGGCTTCACTCCATCGCGGATTTTATATGTAAGCATATTTAAATATATATCGCGGATTTTTTTTTGCTTCGCGGGTTTCTGCAGACAATGGGTCTTTTAATTTCTGGTACATGCTTCTTCAGTTGGTTTGCCCAGTTGATTTCATACAAGGGACGCTATTGGCAGATGGCTGAGAAGCTACCCAGCTTACTTTCTCTCTCTCTCTCTCTCTTGCGCTGACGTAGGGGGGTGTGAGCAGGGGGGCTGTGTGCAGCTGCTTCCTGAAGGACATGCTGCACGGTGCTTCGCATACTTAAAAGCTCAAAGGGCACGTATTGATTTTTGACTTTGTTTTTCTGTGGCTCTCTCTCTCTCTCTTCCTGTTCCTGACAGAGGGGGTGTGAGCTGCCGCCTTCAACAGCTTTGTACCGGCGGTGCTTCGCATACTTAAAAGCCAAAAAGCCCCATTGATTTTTTTTTTGACTGCTTGCTTTGTTCTCACAATTTAAACTTTTGAAAAAGAGACAAATGTTTGTTTGCAGTGTTTGAATAACGTTCCTGTCTCTCTACAACCTCCTGTGTTTCTGGCAAATCTGTGACCCAAGCATGACATTCTAAAAATAACCATATAAACATATGGTTTCTACTTTGCGGATTTTCCTATTTCGCGGGTGGCTCTGGAACGCAACCCCCGCGATGGAGGAGGGATTACTGTATATATGTAGATATTTATATATATATGTGTATATATATATGTGTATATATTTGTAGATATGTATCTATATATATGTGTATATATATGTAGATATGTGTATATATATATATGTAGATATGTATATAGATATGTAGATATATATGTATATATATATATATGTATATATATGTGTCTGTGTATATATATATGTGTGTATGTATGTATGTGTATGTGTGTGTGTGTATGTATGTATGTATGTATGTGTATGTATGTATGTGTATGTGTATGTATGTATGTATGTATGTATGTATGTATGTATGTATGTATGTATGTGTATATAAGTATGTGTATATATATGTTGATATGTGTATATATATATATATATATATGTGGATGTGTATATGTATATATACAGGTACTCGTCGACATACGACCTATGCAAGTTACGACTGTTCGACTTTACGACGCGTTTGACTGTTTCCCCTGCCAGCTGTTGGCAGCGCCAGTTTCCCGCACTCTCAAGTCTCGCTACGCAGCAGTAAAAATATACGCAGCAGTGTTGCCCCACGTGTGTTTGTGTCTTGTTGTTTTGGCAATTTTCGATAATAATATAACCCTAACATATAACCCTATAATATTAACACTAATAGCAGCTTTCTACTCAAAACGGCAAACTTGAGAAGCTGCCAGCATCAAACCCAGAAGCTCTTGATTGGGCAGTTCTTAGGATTGCACTACGCAAGCAGTCGCATCAACTGCTTACCGCAACCTGCTTTCTTTTTTCTTCTTGAATAAAAGCGCACTTGTTCTGTTATACTTGTACTTGTGAAAGTGTTTATTTGATATTTGGACTTCAGGCTTCACACCAGTCATTCTCAGTCACACACACCACTCACATCCACATCCACAGTTATCCCAGTCTCGTTCGTGCACAAGTTTTATATACAATCATCACATTCAAATGTTAACAGTTCCCACACACAACTGCTGACTCCCAATCAAGAGCTTCTGGGTTCGATGCTAGCAGCTTCTCGAGTTTACCGCTTTGAGTAGAGAGCTGCTGTTATTGTTAATATTATACAATAAAAACATACATTTGATTTACGTCTGTAACAACCGCTGTAAATTTATAGTGCTTGTCAAAGTTAGCGTTCACACTCGCCCCGATATGACACTGCTCTTTTCAAATAAAGACGCGCTATAACAGAGGTGAACTCAGATCAGAGAAAACAGAAGCCCTCCCCGCAAGAAATGTCGACTCACAGTGTATGAATGGCGTATGGAAGAAGTGTGTTAAGCGTTATGTAAATACTTTTGCTGGATTTAACAGTGAACAAGAACTTGATGAGATTCGTGAAGAAATAGTGAAACTGTCAAAAGACCTTTCATTGGAATGTGAAATGGAAGATGTCGAGGAGTTGCTAGACCGGGAATCAGGTGAACTTATGAATGAAGAGCTGATAGAATTGGAAGAAGAAAGAGTGGCGGAAGAAGAAACAAGAGAATTGGAGTAAGACGAAGAGGAGGAGGTGCCACAAACAATGTTCACCACAAAGGGATTGTCAGAAGATTTCTCTCTACTGAATAAACTCCTCGTTCATTTTGAAAAAATGGACCCAAATATTGAACAATTTGCGAGGATTGAACGGATGGTACGCAACACATTTCGTCCTTATTGCGAAATTTATGAAGAGAAAAAAAACCAAACAATTCAGACGAAGCTCACTATGTTTATGAAAAGAGCAACTCCTCCCATCACCCCGTCCGCAGCCTCGCCTGATCTGATGAAGGCGATATCGACAACCCGCAGCCAAGCACCAGTGGTGCCAGGAATTAAATGTACAGTACAGTATTTCTTGTTTTGTACGTTTTCCACATATTAAACAAATTGTACTGTAGTATGCTGTGTTTGTCTTAGAAAGTAAGAAAATGTTGATAAAATATTACTTTAAGATGATTACAATATTATTACCCAGTCTAATATTCTTACCTAAATTAACATAGGCCGACTTACGTCCAGATCAACTTACAACCAGTCAGTCGGAACCAATCGCGGTCGTAAGTCGACAAGTACCTGTATATATATATATATATATATATATATATATATATATATATATATATATATATATATATATATATATATATATATATATATATATATGTATATATGTAGATATGTGTATATGTAGATATGTATATATATGTGTATATGTATATATATATTTGTGTGTGTGTATATGTATATATATATATATATATATATATATATATGACAGCCTGCGGTGGGTTGGCACCCTGCCCGGGATTGGTTCCCTGCCTTGTGCCCTGTGTTGGCTGGGATTGGCTCCAGCAGACCCCCGTGACCCTGTTTTCGGATTCAGCGGGTTGGAAAATGGATGGATGGATATATGACAGCAACACTGAAAACAATAACAACACAATTACATTGACAATCATGTTACGTTATTTTTAAAGTGTTTCCTTTTCTTTTTCATAACCTCTTTAACACACTATTTCTCCGCTGCAAAGCACGGGTATTTTGCTAGTCTATACTAATAAAAGGCAAAGCCCTCACTGACTCACTCATCACTAATGCTCCAACTTCCCGTGTAGGTAGAAGGCTGAAATTTGGCAGGCTCATTCCTTACAGCTTACTTACAAAAGTTAAGCAGGTTTCATTTTGAAATTCTACGCATAATGGTCATAACGGTCGACAACGTCCGCCATGTTAAATTTTCATATTCATGGCCCCATCTTCACGAAATTTGGTAGGCGGCTTCCCTGCGCTAACCAAAACCGATGTACGTACTTATTTCGGTGGTATGATGCCACTGTCGGCCGCCATATTGAACTTTCCAATGGTCTTTGTTACTTATGGGCCCATCTTCAAGAAATTTGGTACGCGGGTTCCCAAAGCTAACTGAATCCTACTTACGTGCATATATACGTCCATAGCCTGCAGCTTGGTCATCATGTGAGGCGGCGTTGGGTCCCCCATCCCCACGCCTCCCACGTAGTTGGCTGCCTGCCTATATAAGGCCGTCTGTCGCTCCGGTCTCTTCATTCCCTTCCTTGCTTCGCCACGGTATTCAAGTCTCCCTGCTGATAACTGCAGCCTTTTTATTTAATCCACGGCTTCTCCGCTGTTTTATTGTTCGCTTATTACGATTATAGTTATTGTGTAGGTATTTTAGACTTAGTTTACATTGTTCAGGTACCCATTTCCTTTATCGTTCCAACCGTACCCCCATTAACATGTCTATCGAGATGATCACCATCGATCAAAGAACTGTCACTTACCGAGTGGTTTCCATGCCTGGAGATAGCGACTGCCTTTTCCATTCTCTGTGTTACATATTGCACGGCCATATCAGGCTCACTCTTGATATCCAGAGGAACATTGTGTCTTATACATTGAATGACTGGGACAGGTTCAAGGTGTGGACTGATGACGGTACAGGAGATAATTATACTACACAGGAGCACTATAAGAGTGAAATGCTTAAGCCCTTCACCTATGATTCTGCATGTGAGTTGATGGCTGCCGCTGGATTGTTCGGTTGTCGCTTTCAAGTGTACCGAAATGGCCAAATATTTTACACCTTTGGACAACCGCCAATGCCTCTTAAACATCTTAGATTCACAGGTGACAATTTGAGTAGTGGACACTTTGATGTTTATGAATGTTTAAACTCTCAAAAGCTGGATACGAAGTTATCGGTGAAACCCATTTCAATTTTAACGCCTCCAATTTCCAGTAAGGCTCTGCTTCGCAATGACAATTAATAAGTCTCAGGGACAGACCCTACAAAAGGTTGGCATTGATTTGAGGCAAGATTGCTTTTCACATGGCCAACTATACGTTGCATGCTCAAGAGTAAGCTCAGCGCACAGCTTGGTCATATTACAACTGGAGGGCCAAACTGACAACGTGGTATACAAAGAGATCCTTAACAAATAATTATTGGTATATTTTCCCTCAGTTTAAAAAGGTTTACTTTTCTTCTTAATAAAAATTTAAAGCAGTACTTCGCCGCTGCGAAACGCCGGTATTTTGCTAGTAGTATATGCAAATGCATAATGTAACTCATTCACTCACTCATTCACTCACTCAGTCATCAACAGAAACACTATTTCCAGTTTAAATAAAAAGCTGAAAACTGGCAGAATTGTACATCTAGGGCACTATTCGCTAGGAAATTTCACCATTTCAATTTACCAGTATTTAAGGATAATACCCCTGCCCCATAGAAAAACAAAATAACCCAAAATCTCAAGAAACACTTTGACTGTTTTGATTGAAATTTTGTTACGTTATAGAAAAAGGAAAATTAGATGATTTATGTTTTTTTTATTTGTCCATTTTTCAAAACCTACATTGTGGAGAAGAACTGAAGGCCTTAAGTGCTTCTTGAGGTAGCAACCCCGGGACCCAATGGTGGACACCAGAGGTGAGGGATGCCATCAGGAAAGCAACAATTGATCAGGCTCAATGAGGTTCTGGCTAACCATCAGGCAACTTAGAAGGGGAAGGCAGGGCTGAATCCAGGCTATTTATTTAAGTGTGAACAAAATGAAGGGTTTGCTCCAGCTATTGGAGGATCACACTCCTCAGCCTCCCTGAGAAAACTTAAGCCAGCTTACTGGAAAGGAAACTCAGATCCAGGAGGAGCAATCACTTAGATAAACATCAGCACTGTTCTCGATGGGTGTGGGACTTCATGAGGGCTGTGTTTTGTATAATATCTTGTTTGTGATTTTCATGGTTAGAATGTCAAGGAACAGCCAGGGAGGGAAGGTTGCCCAGTTTGCTGGTATTAGACAATGTAGTCCTGTTGTCTTTGTGAACTGCAGCATACATTGGAACGATTTGTGATCAAGTGTAAAGCAGCATGATGCCATGGTCCACAGCTAGAAAAAGATGGATTGTCCTCTCTGAGTGGGATGTGAGTTACTGCCTCAAGTGCAGGAGTTTAAGTATCTTGGGGTCTTCTTCACGAGTAATGGAAAAAGAGATGGTGAGACTGACAGAGGAATTGGGGCAGCAACTTCAGTTATGGGGTCACTATACTGATCCGTAGTGGTAAAGAAAGAACTGAGCCAGAAGGCAAAGCTTTCAATTTACCATTTGATCTATGTCCTTACCCTAACCTATGGTCATGAGCATTGCATAATGACTGAAAGGATAAGGATACAAGTGCTCCACAGGGCTGCAGGTCTCTTTCTTATCCCGTCACTTAGAGACAGGATAAGAAACACAGACATCCAGGAGAGGCTAGGAATAGAGCCACTGACACTCTGCATCAAAAAATATACCCATGCCAGCAATACGCTATTTTGACCGTAACTATTAGCCACACTCCCAAGGGTAAAATGATGCTGCAGCTTTCAGAAACTGTCCTCATGGCAGCTGGCCAAATGGAGTGGAGATGTAAGTTTGAGACATGGCTGAATGTTGGTGACACGCAATCTGCAGTCTTAATTATTTCCACGACTGATGGTGCAGCATAAAGACACTGTACTTATGGCAGCCATACAAACCTACATTCTAAAACTGAACAGACATTATGTCCTAAAACAGTGCCGAAAACACTTTACTGCAGTTCTACAAATTTATAATACAGTGTATTACAGGCAGCTTGCCGGATGGGGCAGAGCTAGATCCACAGACTGCAGTGACATGTGCCTATGCATTCATAGGCAGTTGGTCACTCACCATGTCACGTGTCTTGCTGTTGTGGCTTCTTGTGTAATTCAGTGCATCATAGCTCCAAAAAAGATTATGAAGTAATTGGAAAAGCCCAAGAAAAACCAAAACGCCATTCCTTTGAATGCAAAGCTTGAAGTGATAAAGTCTAGGTAAAAGAGTTTATTGAACATTATTTAACACTAGAATTCTTGAAGCCTACGAAAAAACTTGTAATCCCGGCCCATTTTAAATCCCTTTGCTCCTCTCCATCAGCATCTTTTGTTTTGTAAATGCGTCAATCAGCACAAGCAGAAAGCAGCCTGCTGTCCTGCCCCCTGCCTTGACAGAGCTTAACTCAGGCAAAAAGTTCTCCCAACTCAATCCAAGGCTCCTTATCTGCGTGTGATGTGCCTGGAGTTGTATAGAGTAAATAATACAGTATATTGTTATTTGGAATACATACATTTCATGTTTGTTCCGTGTCTACAAAGATCTGGGTAAGTGTAGGATGAAAGGAAATGCAAAAAATGCAAGAAATGCTGAACACATACTTAAAGTAGAAACTTTTTCCATATTATACTAATAATGACGAGAACTGTATAGTGTGTGAAAACTTTAGTCCAAATATCAAATAAACATGTGCGCTTTTATTCAAGAATATAACCAAAGAAAAAAGAAGCATTTGATTTACATGTGGCTGTCAATGATTTAAAAACTCAAGCTCAAATGTCAATCGACAGGGAATTTATACATATTGTTGAATGGTGCAGAGGTAAGAACTGCTGCCTTATAACCCGGAGGTCCCGGGTTTGAGACAAGGCACTCCGTGTTTTGAGCAGTGAGCTGCTATTATTATTATTATTATTTCTACAATATAATAAAAACATACATTTGAATTGAGTTTGCAACACCCAGTGAAAATTTTGGCTACTTGTAAAAGTTACCGCTTGTTTTTTTATTATTCAGTTTTGTTCTCTCAGTGACATTCGCATGGTACATTGAACTTGCCTCTCCGTCTTTGAGTTGATGGCATTTATCTCCATTCTTTTCACAAGAGCAGCACTGTGGCTGATGCCTGCTCAGAACTATTTTTGTTGTACCAGCAATCAATGATACGATGTCCCGTTACCACTATCAGACTGGACAAAGGCAGGACCGTAGTACAAGACAGCTTTTTCACAGCGCTAATAGATGGTTGCACCGCAACACAATTCTGCTTCGCACCATAAAATAAAATGGGACTTCCACCTGCAGCTAAAGTCACTTTAATACACGAGCTATTCACTGCGGTTATTTTTAGATCTGACAGTGTGAATGCGCCCAAAAAGAGGAAGCCTTTGATTTCAGTCTGTAACAGCCGGTGTAAAGTTTTGCAAACTGTAAAATATATTGCTGAAGGAGTAGAACCAGACACACAAACGCTGGTGAATCATGTCTTCTTAGTATCTTGTTGTCACTTGAATATTTTGTTTTTTGCCTTAATTGGCATTAAGTGGGAACATTTGAGTCTTTTTATGCTTCTTATTTTCTTCTGCATACATCATAAGTTTAATTTAGGTACGTATTATACACAAAAGAGTGTTATAATTAAAGTAGTGGAAGGAATACATACTAAACCGTTAAAGAAAAACATAACAATTACTGATATCATACTAACATACAACATAAAATCATATCAGTACAAATAGCAGTCTAGAGTTGATAAAAGTGAAATTGCAATTTATTTTAATTATAGATATTGGCTATCTCCTTTTAATTTACTTTTTCATGTACTGCGTAGTTAAGGTGCTTTATTCCTGTATTTCTCTGAGGGATATACTATTCAACTTTAAAAATGAATTATAAGTGTGCCTTATTGACCTTCACCAAAAGAAGTTGTTAGAAAATGGAAGAATGTAACCCTAGCAATGGTATTAAAGGTCAATCGTTCTTGTTTAAATTACGCTAATTGTCTTACATATTGTAAAGTGTGGTGTCTAAGTAGTGTTTCTTTGGCCTGATTGAAATTTTTAAGTATTTTTACAAAGTTGAATAGCAAATTGGTGTGAAGTGTTTTTGAGTGTGCCTAGCTGAGCTACACTACTCAGTCCATGGGAAACCACAGGGACTGCAGGTTTTCATTGTAAGCAATCTTTCAAACAGAAAAAAAAATCTAGTTTTTATATTTACTTCATTGTGTACCTACATCTTGACCTTTTTACTTCTTGATCTTCACATTTATCCATGTGGTATGAAACTGTGCAAACCAGTGTATTACTGGTGCAAGAGGTTGGTGCACATTTAATTTGCAGTGGGGTCATTAGCATTTTACTTTTTTGTTTTTGTAAGCTGCAGGCAATTTACATTCAACAGGCACAGGTTTAAATGATAATGCAAGGCTCCTCAGAAGTGCTTGCAACTTGCCACTTTATTGATTAATTAGAAATGAACTCATACATTTTAAATTTTTTATGCACTGAGCATAATAGCTACACTGAAGAAGCAGAACAGAGTTATGTTGCTTTAAATTCTTAAACAGAAACGCTGGTTTTCTCCATGCTTTTTTAGAATCTTAATTGAGAACTCAGAAAGTCAGAAACTAGAAGCCTAATTAAAAAACAAGTTATATCAGACTCACAGATCTGTTTAAAATTTGTAGTACTTATAATTTGGACACCAGTACCCAGTGTTATCCTCTATTGACTGAAGTTCAGCATATGTTCATTAACTACTCTGAGCAGTGATTTAATTTTTCCTTCCATCCTTTGAACCATCTATTTTTAGACCCATGGTTTTGAAAATATTGATACAGAGAGTAAAAGCCTATCCTGTTAGTACTGCCATAAGACATACACCAACTTTGAAAAGGATGCCAGTCTATTTCAGGGTACACTCTTACATACCCAATCATATATATAACATTATATATATATTATATATTATATATATATATATATATATATATATATATATATATATATATATATATATATCTATATATATATATATATATATATAAATTATATATATATATATATATATATATATATATATATATATATATATATATATATATATATATATTAACATCCGGCGCCGCCGAGAGTGGCAGCCTTTTCAGCAGCTCCGTGTATGACTGTATGTGTATATGTACTTTTCTACTTTTATTTTTCTATTTTTATTTATTGATCACTCCTATCACTTTATTTTATGTGGATTTGTTCACTGGACACACTTACTTTTACAACATGGGCATGGATTTTTACACGTCAAGACTCGCCTATTCAAGTACTCAACTTCGAGCGCTGAGAACAAATGCCAGTGCTGGTGTGGTTCCCTATTTACCCGACGAGGTAAGAAGGCGGTATCATGGCAGCAGAGCGGGCACTAAGCTAAAAATGAAGCGGCTTGCGAGAAAGTGGCGTTTTAAGCCTTCTGTGATTCTGGGGAATGTAAACTCAATCTCAAATAAGATCGACGAATTGGCTGTGCTGGTGAAAAATGTCAGAACCTACAAAGAATGCAGTTTGTTGTGTTTTTGTGAAACGTGGCTAACTAACACCATCCCAGACGCTAATGTGGAACTACCCGGGTTTAGCACAGTTAGAGCGGACAGAGATGCAAGTACCTGTGGGAAGCACAAAGGAGGAGGACTCGCTCTCTATGTCAATACACAGTGGTGTAACTCTGGACATGTTAACGTCAAAATCTCCACTTGCTGCTGGGACATCGAACTGTTGGCCGTAAGTTTACGTCCCTATTACTTGCCCAGAGAGTTTGGACACGTCATTGTTGTTATTGTATACATTCCTCCTCGGGCGGACGTGGAGTCAGCGAGTGACATCATCCATTCTGCTGCTGCTAAGTTACAAATGCAGCACCCTGAGGCGCTTGTGCTAATCGCTGGGGACTTTAACCATGTGACGCTGGACAAAACATTACCTGCATTCTCCCAGTATGTGGACTGTAACACCTGGGGAAATAAGACTATTGATTTACTGTATGCAAACGTTAAAGACGCATACAGCGCCACCCCGCTGCCTGCGCTTGGGAAAGCAGATCATAACCTGGTTCTGCTTCAGCCTCACTATAAACCAAAAGTGAGAGCCCTACCTGTAACCACACGATCATTCAGGAAGTGGACCCCGGAGGCTGAGAATACTCTGAGAGAATGTTTTGGAACTACAGACTGGGATATCCTGCAGGGATCTCATAGTGAGAACATTGATGAAGTTGTTGACTGCACTACTGACTACATCAACTTCTGTATGGACATTGTAGTTCCAGTAAGAACTGTACGCTGCTATGCTAACAACAAGCCATGGATTACAAGTGACATCAAGAGCCTTTTGAACCAGAAGAAAAGGGCTTTTAAAGACGGTGATCAGCATGAGCTCAAGCGCGTGCAGAAGGAACTCCGAGTCCAGCTTGTTGCAGAATAACAGCATGAAGGAAGTGTGGGATGGCATGAAGATCATCACTGGCTGCAGCTCGAAGCGGGGTACCACCATCGAGAGAGACGTGAAGAGAGCAAACCAAATGAACAACTTCTTTAACAGGTTTGACCACCCTAACCCACTCTCACTCTCACCTTGGAGTACTGCACCCTCCACACATCCTTCTGCTGATACCAGCATAGGAGAGACATCCCCACCCATAATTACAACAGCGCAAGTGAGCAGAGAGCTGAGGAGACTTCGTGCCAGCAAAGCAGCGGGTCCAGATGGAGTATCGCCACGACTGCTGAAGGTCTGTGCATTGGAGCTGGGGGGTCCTCTACAGCGCATCTTCAACCTGAGCCTGGAACAGGGGAGAGTCCCGAGGCTTTGGAAAACATCTTGTATCACCCCAGTCCCAAAGGTATCACGTCCTAGTGAGCTGAATGACTTTCGGCCTGTTGCTCTGACATCACATGTGATGAAGACCATGGAGAGGCTGCTGCTTCACCACCTTAGGCCACAGGTTCAACACGTCCTTGACCCTCTGCAGTTTGCATATCAGGAGAAGGTGGGAGCGAAGGATGCCATCATCTATCTATATCTATCTATCTATCTATCTATATGCTACACCGATCCCTCTCTCACTTGGACAGAGGCAGTGGTGCTGTAAGAATTATGTTTCTAGACTTCTCTAGCGTCTTCAACACAATCCAACCTCTGCTCCTTAGGGACAAGCTGACAGAGATGGGATTAGATTCATACCTAGTGGCATGGATCGTGGACTATCTTAAAGACAGACCTCAGTATGTGCGTCTTGGGAACTGCACGTCTGACATTGTGGTCAGCAACACAGGAGCGCCACAAGGGACTGTATTTTCTCCGGTCCTGTTCAGCCTATATACATCGGACTTCCAATACAACTCAGAGTCCTGCCATGTGCAAAAGTTCGCTGATGACACTGCTATCGTGGGCTGCATCAGGAATGGGCTGGAGGATGAGAATAGGGACCTAATCAATGACTTTGTTAAATGGTGCGACTCAAACCACCTACAACTGAACACCAGCAAAACCAAGGAGTTGGTGGTGGATTTTAGGAGGCCCAGACCCCTCATAGACCCCGTGATCATCAAAGGTGACTGTGTGCAGATGGTGCAGACCTATAAATATCTGGGGGTGCAGCTGGATGATAAATTAGACTGGACTGCCAATACTGATGCGCTGTGCAAGAAAGGACAGAGCCGACTATACTTCCTTAGAAGGCTGGCGTCCTTCAACATCTGCAATAAGATGCTGCAGATGTTCTATCAGACAGTTGTGGCGAGCACCCTCTTCTACGCGGTGGTGTGCTGGGGAGGCAGCATTAAGAGGAAAGACGCCTCACGCCTGGACAAACTGGTGAGGAAGGCTGGCTCTATTGTTGGCATGGAGCTGGACAGTTTAACATCTGTGGCAGAGCGAAGGGCGCTCAGCAGGCTCCTATCAATTATGGAGAATCCACTGCATCTACTAAATAGTATCATCTCCAGACAGAAGAGCAGCTTCAGCGACAGACTGCTGTCAATGTCCTGCTCCACTGACAGATTGAGGAGATCGTTCCTCCCCCAAACTATGCGACTCTTCAATTCCACCCCGGGGTGTAAACGTTAACATTTAACATTATACAAAGTTATTGTCTGTTTTTTACCTGCATTATTATCATTCTTTAATTTAATATTATTTATTGTATCATTATGCTGCTGCTGGAGAATGTGAATTTCCCATTGGGATTAATAATCTATCTATCTATCTATCTATCTATCTATCTATCTATCTATCTATCTATCTATCTATCTATCTATCTATCTATCTATCTATCTATCTATCTATCTATCTATCTATCTATCTATAGGGCCAGCTTAGGATGAGGATGAGGATGAGGAGAGGATGGGCATACCCAGGAAATACATATATAGAAAGGAGGTGCAAACAACAAACTGATGGTGACTGGGCTGATGGCTGTATACTAGCTCATTAATGTCTTTATTTCTTCAAACGTCTGAGGAAACCTTGGATGTTTCCAACTATTCTAACTAACTTCAACAAGTGCATAGTGAAGTCCATTCTAACAGGCTGCATAATATCTGAAAATATAGCACCTGCTCAACACAAGATCACAAAAAAGCCCAGCAGAAAGTGGTGAAGGCGGCAAATGATATTACATATATAACACACTCTGCCTTAGGATGGCAAACAGGATTATTAAAGGCCTAAGCTATCCTGCACAGAATCATTGGCACTTGCACCAGTAGAATCAGAGATACTTCATATGCATATGTTGTAAGATTATTCAACATCCAGTCATAATTGACAGATACTATATGTGCTGTGTATATATATAGAGAGAGAGATTATATATATTGTAATTATTGTTTTATTCTGTGTGTGTATGCTTTGGAGTATGTGTGTGCTATTTATCGTGGAAGGGTTCTAGAGTGATCCAGTTCTCACTTTCAGACCTTTTATTATATAGCTTTGGTATGAGTAGAACATTGAAAGATCTATTACTAGTTCTGACCTGGCATGTGGTAAGAAGAGTGAGTTACAAGGACAGTTTTTAAAAAAATGTTTCTAAATGCATGTTTTATGTTAATATTATATGTAAAATAAGAAAGAAAATCACACCATTGCTACGCCACTGTGTCTTTTTAATATTGTATTACTGTCAATATTCTGAGGATATGTGCAAGTAAATAATTAACAGTCCTGAGTATACTTGACAATAAACTTGAACTGGAATACTTGCTAGGCGGCTGCCCTTTATTTGATTCTCACCACTAAAATACATATGAAAGATAACTACAGTCTTGGCACATAATATATATGTGTGAATACTCGAAAATTAATAAAATGTTTTTGAACAATATGTATATAATTTCCAAGACTTTAATTTGCAAGAATAGGTGAAGGTTAACAACTGACAGTCTCCACAATCTACACAAAAAAAAAACTTCTTTGATCACAGTGGTTTTGGGTACATGTATTAATATAAATCAGTGGTACCCTCTTCTTTTAAAGGCAAACATATGTTTTTAATTCATACATATTTATATACATACACACATGCAATATTTGTTCTTATGATTTACTGTTCAGCAACAATGTAGAAACTGTCTCAGGATCTACTGATGTGAGTATTAATGACTCTGTAGCGCTTACCAGAAGGGAGGAGAAACAAAAGTGCCTGTACAGGATGGCTAAGGACTTTTATTATCCTGCTTGCCTTTCTGAGATGGACAGTACTTAATATAAACTGAATAGGAGGAAGGTGGGTATTGGTAACATACTGTGTCACTTTCACCACCCTCTGCAGTGCCTTATGATCTTGACCCAAGAAGATGCAAGATGCATAAGTAAGATATAAACAAACAAAAAACAGAATTAATAACGTAAAATACAAAATAATGTTTAATATATAATAAAATAAGACTAATTGAATAAAGAACACTTTTGAACCATGGAAAAAACCCTGGATGAACCATGACAGGATTGGGTTGCTTGCTGATGTTCTGGTGGGTTAGGATGGGGGGGTTGGGGGGGGGGGGGGGGTTGTTTGGGGTAGTGTTCCCTAATCTTTTTTGTTTATTTTGGCAATGTGCAGTGGAGGGGAGTTGCCTTGCTGGAGAAGTTTGGCTTTGATACCTGGTTTTAAACTACTTATATAAACTATTTTTAGACCTGTTTATATTGTCTGGTGATATTGCCCAAGGAAGCAAAGGTTTTTGTAGAAGTATGTTTAAATTTGCATAGATCATCAAGTTGGGTTTGTTTTACAGTGTCCTTTATGGTGGATTATTTCATTGCACAATACTTAATTTAATTATTTAAATCACAGCTTGTAAACATGGTTGTTATAGGCCATTATTCTTGTGGTCCAAACAAATGTGCTGATGTCCATTCATTTTAGAGAAAACTTGAAGATAGCATAATTGGCATCTGATGACAGAGAGAGAGTGGCCATTGAGCTGATTTAGGAGTCAAAATGGGTTGTAAGAAATTTGTGCAAATTCCTAAAGGAGGCTTCCGTGCACTTATGGAGGGATACAGCTCGCCTATGAAACGTGTTGTACAGCAAAGAAGTGTGAGCAGAGGGCAGTTGATGTCTGTTATGGTGGCTATTCTAGCACCTTCTGTAGACATATACTGTATAGTTTGGGATGCTGTAAAATAGATGCAACTTTTTTGTGTCTTTGTTTGTATTATTAGTGTATACTTATGTTTAGTATTTATATTCTGTGTAGTTTATACACATATTTATTAATAGCTTGTTTATAATTTAAAATCCTATGTCTCAAATGTCTCAATTCACTATCAATTGGTAATTACCTCGTGTCTATAAAAATTTCTAAAAAGAAACCTTTTTTTAATATAATACTGTAATCCAATTCTTGTAATTGTTTCCTGCAAGCATTTATTGTGATTAATTTTTTAGTATGATTTAGCAGGTCACTGGAGCATACTAAATATCTGATTAATACAGAATGGCCTTGAGCTCACCAGGCCCAAATGTGCTATTGTCTCGCTGCATGCTGATATAATAGCCCATCAGCTAGACTGATCAAATAGGACAGAAGGGTTGTGCAAATAAGAATAAGTTGCTTTTTTGACTATGGAGTCTTCGACAATCAGTGTTGATTTGTATGTAATAGTCATGTGTTAATCTATTTACCCAGACTAATACAATGCAAATAAAGTCTTAAAATTTCTAAATCCACTTGATCAAATTCAGGCTCACAGGGAACCTGTGAAAGGGGATGTGTGCAAGACAAGAAACAGACCTGTTAAAGGTACTAGATCACTACAGGTTTCACTCATGAACATACCCATACTCATACTTTGGCCAGTTTGGGATCACCAGTTAATCTTATCTAAAGTATGTGTCTTTGGTAAAGAATACAAAGACTCTACTGGTACAAAAACCAGGGGTCTCATGTATAAATTATGCATGTGCACAAAAAAGTTGCATACGCCCATTTCCACTCTCACTTCGAGATGTATAAAACCTAAACTTGGCGTAAAGCCAGGCACATTTTCACAGCAGGACCCCTCTTGCGTATGCACTTTTCTACTCCATTTTTCAAATTGGTGGCACCCAGCATCAAAGCAGTACTACTGTTTCAATGGTTTACTTTTCTTTTTTTGATTTGCATCTATGATATGGGTTTTATCAAATTCACCAAAATTAACTGCATAAAATTTACAAATTTAATTCCCATTGATTGTAATAATTCTGTAACAATATAATGGTGCACAGAATGGCCAAACTATTCCAACTACCATGACTGCTTTAGTATTGTTAGAAGACATCATAAATGGAAGAATGAGAAGAGAGTGCATATTTACAGATGATAATGACTGGCTCCTCAGTCAATTTCAATTTCCAACAGCTATCCTCTGGACTTGTGTACTGAAATGGCACTGGCTTTACAAAGGCAGACTATGAGGAATTGTGCTCCACCTGCTCCTTTGCAAATTCTGTCCACTCTCGGGTTTTTAGCCACAGGAGCTTTTCGATGTGAACTTCCTGACCGATCAGGTATTTCACAATCATCACTGAGTTGCACCATGCCAGTTCTATATGATGGTATTATCCACTTGTCATTCGGATAAATAAGATTTCCTTACACTGTGGTTGAACTGGAAAACATAAAAGTGCAATTCGCAGCAACATCCACTTTTCCAAATATTGGTGTGTTCATTGCTATTGCAACAACATACATCAGCCAGGGATGAATCACCAAAAGAATGAGCTGACAATACATTCTGCATAGCTGGAAAACCTATAAAAATGGCAGCTCTGCACAATCGCAGGTGCTTTTTCCAACTAATATGGCAAAAGGCAAGCAGTCCTTTTAAGGATAGCGAGCCACCTCAAAGTAAAGAGCAGAGAATTGGACGGTATATAAAAGCACCTACAGAGAATGAATTTGCTTATGTAAATAGAAACCACTTAAACTCCATTAATGTGCTGCTCTATAGTGCACAGAAAGTGTGTCGCAGTGTGCAAACATGTACCTTAACAGAGGCGCTGTGATGAACCTGACTCTGACACACCAAATGATCAGCCAGATCGAACAGCGTTACAACTTCATTTGAATGCAATTAGCAGAAAAACAGGTAATCAAATGCAGTATTTATTTTTTTAACCAATTTAATTTGTGGTCAATATCACATAGTACAGCCCTTATATTTCTTAGTTCATTGGCCACATCTCTTATGGCATCCACTATTGCATTTTGTGACTCCTGAACAGTCAGCACACAGCCAGATGGCCTCCTAGCCATCACCCGAAAATATGCTCAGCACAGCAGCATCATTACCGCCTGACCATCAGGTCAGTTTTTGTAATAGTGTCTGAAACAGAATAAACAGACAGTGGGCTGTGACTTGCCTTTTCATGTCAACTGTGATATCTGACCGCTTCTTTTTTCTTTTGGGCACTGTGCATTTTCTGTACTTGAACATCTGAGTGTCTCCGCCACGCTTTTATTTCTTATACCACTGCGTAAACCAACAAAAAGTATGTTTTTCCTTACCTCCACTTTATATTTGCTGAAATTCTTTTTTTCATGTGCCTTTTCCATTGTTTTTAACCAACCACTGAACGGAAGGTGATATTTATATTGATTAGCATATTAAAATATGCAAAACTCTGCAGTGGGCTGGCATCCTGCCCGGGGTTTGTTTCCTGCCTTGCACCCTGTGTTGGCTGGGATTGGCTCCAGCAGACCCCCGTGACCCTGTAGTTAGGATATAGCGGGTTGGATAATGGATGGATGGAATATGCAAAAATCTGGGAGGATTTGGGGTGAGGCTGAAGGTGTGTGCACAAGTGTTAAATTTCACATTCGTTGAGATTTGTAAAGGGGAAGTGCATGGAACTTGGCGTACGCACCGATTTATGCATCTGGATTTTTTTGTCCATACACACATTACCACTTTTGTACATAAGCCATGTTTTAGTGTGAATTCTACGCACACCGTTATACATGAGGCCCCTGGCATGGGTATTGAACATTGTACACTTGGAACATTAGTGCTAACCACTTTGCCCGTTTGGGAATGGTGGGCTCCCAATCCATCATAAACCCAATCTCTAACTCAAGAGACAAAAGCAACACTTAAATAACATTTGTTTATTTTTGTCATAAGAATGATAGTTATAACTGACTAATTTAACCAAGAAGAAAAATTAACTAGCAGAGCTAGTACAACAGTAAGAGTCAGTGCAAATTTTTTAAATTAGTATTTTCACAATAATTTTTAGGAATATTTTTTGTATTAATTACACATAAGTGAAAAATAACTATTTATTTATTCTGTTTTATACTCCCCATTTTTGATACCTTAATCATTATTTCAGTCATCACATTTTGAAATATGGTAAAAAAAACAATTAGTATTATGCTTTCAACTCACTTTAATAAAAATGGTAATTTTCCATAGAACATGTTCCTCTTAAGCAAATACAAAAATTGAGCTCAAAAATCAAAAACTGAGCTTAGTCTTTCCTTGTGCAAAACAGTGAGGTTTTCTACTTCTTTTATTAAATAAAAAGGCATGTTGTAAAGAAGACAAGTTTGCTAACCTTCTGTGATGTACCATCAGAACATTTCAAGTGGTAGGCCTACATTTAACAACTTCCATCAGTGTAATCTATGTGACACTTGAAACAATGATTGTGATGTAATTCTGCTCAGCAGGAGGCTGGAGTTTGTCAAGTTTTGTCACTCACCACTGCTTTACTGGATATCCATTGGAACCTTTTTTTTTTAAATTTTTTAATTAATTTTATTGTAATCATTCCGTACAAATAGATAAATTTTTACAAAAAATAGGATTGAAAACAAATCAAACCCCACCCCTGAGAAGGAGAGCTTGGCCAAAGGAGTAATACTTAAGGCTTGTAAACATACCTAAATTGTTGAGTTTAATAGGGCAAAAAAGATAAATGGAGAAGGAAAAGAAATGTGGAAATAATTATCTCTTCTTATTCTAAAATATTATTGATTAATCCTGCCAGGTTATGAAAAAATTCTGTACAGATCCTCTAACTGAGAATTTGATTTTTTATAATTTCAAATAATATAAAACTTTGGTTTCCCACTGACTTATAAGAGAAGAGTTAGGATTCTTCCAATTTAACAAAATAAGTCTGCGTGACAAAAGTGTAGTGAATGCAATCACAGTTTGCTTGTCCTTCTCCACTTCAAATCCATCTGGAAGAACACCAAACACAGCTATTAATGGGTTAGGAGGGATTGTGACACCAAGGCTGTCTGAAAGGCACTTAAAAATTTTGGTCCAAAATGATGTTAATTTGGTGCATGCCCAAAACATGTGACCCAGTGAGGCAGGAGCTTGGTTGCAGTGTTTGCAGGTTGGATCTTGCCCTGGAAACATTTTGGACAGTTTTAAGCAAGACAGATGAGCTCGATATATAATTTTGAGTTGAATAATTCTATGCTTTGCGCATATGGAGCTCAAGTGTATTCTCTGCATTGCTACCTTCCACTCCTTTTCTGATATATTAATTAAGAGATCTTTTTCCCATTGTCCTCTTGGATCTTTGAAAGGAAGGGACTCTAATAAAATCTATATATATAATTCACTAAGGCAAGACAACCATGGAAAGCACGCCGGAAGGGGGCGTGGATTCACTAAGCTGCCGACAAGTAAGACACCCATGGCGCACGCAGGAAGGAGCCACGCTCACCAACTCTAAGCCCATTGGATACGATGACAACTCACAGAGCCACGCCCACCAAGTCGGACGTGACGCCTCCGAAAACATGCCGTCATTTCTGTTTGTCTGTGCCACAGTGTACATACAGCTCTGACCCACGTTGACTTTTCATTAGTCAACCTCAGTGGAACCTTGGTTCACACAGAGGCAGCACCAGAGAGAGACAGAGGCACACACAGGCAGCCCGAGATAGAGCCACGCACACACAGGCAGCGCGACACAGTCACACAAACACAGGCAGCGCGACAGAGAGAGCCGCGCAATCTTTTAAAACTGAGGTTAAAACACAATGAAGCAGTCTTTAAAAACCAATAAACCCTGTGCCTCTTTTTCATTAGCATCTCACCTGCTTCACCGCCCTGCAACAGTCGAGACGCTCTCTCTGCAGCTGACATTCTCTGTGCCTGACTCCACTACTGTCAGTCGCCTGATTAAAAATGGTGAACTCCTGCAATGTTACTATCTTGCTTGGCTTTTAAATAAAGTTCGGATTTGTTGAAATGTTCCTTTTTTCCCCCCTGTGCTTAAAACTCATTTAAAAAAAAAGTGTTTATACAACTGCTGCAATGTTACAGAGAGAGAGGGCTCGCGTGCTTCTGAGAGACAGAAGGGGAGGGGGCTCACGTGCTGCTGAGAGAAAGAGAGGGGGGCTGGGGAGGTTCGTGTGCTGCTGAGAGAGGGAGAGGGGGAGGGGGCTCACGTGCTGCTGAGAGAGAGAGAGAAAGAGGGGGGCTGGGGAGGCTTGCGTGCTGCTGAGAGACAGAGAGAGGGGGGGGGGCTGGGGAGGCTTCCGTGCTGCTGAGAGAGAGAGGGAGAGAGGGAGGGGCTGGGGAGGCTCGGGTGCTCCTGAGAGGGGGGGGCTGGGGAGGCTCGCGTGCTGCTGAGAGAGAGAGATGTGAGAGAGAGAGAGAGAGGGGGGGGGCTGGGGAGGCTCGCGTGCTGCTGAGAGAGAGAAAGAGGGAGAGAGGTGGGGGCTGGGGAGGCTCCCGTGCTGCTCAAAGAGAGAGAGAGGGGGGGGCTGGGGAGGCTCGGGTGCTGCTGAGAGAGGGAGGGGCTGGGGAGGCTCGCGTGCTGCTGAGAGAGAGAGAGGGGGGGCTGGGGAGGCTCGCGTGCTGCTGAGAGAGGGGGGGCTGGGGAGACCTGCGTGCTGCTGAGAGAGGGGGGGGCTGGGGAGGCTCGAGTGCTGCTGAGAGAGAGAGAGGGAGGGGGCTGGGGAGGCTCGCGTGCTGCTGAGAGAGGTGGGGCTGGGGAGGCTCGCCTGCTGCTGAGAGGGGGGGGCTGGGGGGGCTCGCGTGCTGCTGAGAGAGAGAGGGGGGGGGCTGGGGAGGCTCGGGTGCTGCTGAGAGAGAGAGAGGGGGGGGCTGGGGAGGCTCACGTGCTGCTGAGAGAGGGGGGGCTGGGGAGGCTCGTGTGCTGCTGAGAGAGAGAGAGAGGGAGGGGGGGGGCTGTGAACTAACTTTCACCAGCGTGGTCTCCATCGTCATAGACGATCCCGCTTTCAGTCACGGACAATTGTATGTTGCTCTCTCCAGCGGTCCATCTTTTCATTCACTCACACTGGTATCCACAAACCCACCCCATTTGGACAAATGTGTCGTTCAGCAAGTGTTCACCCATCAATACATAATTATGCGGCGTATGTTACGCCGCGGGTTGGCTAGTTTTATATATTGCAGAAATGGTGTCTAAGTCCTCGAAATTGAGCAGTATTTTTTCCAGCATGGTGGAGGGTACAAGATGAGGAAAATCAGGCAGGTTCTGTTTAACACATTTTCTAATTTGAAGATAGTGAAAGAAATGTGTAGCTGGAAGGTTAAATTTGGAATGTAATTGTTCAAAGGATGCAAAGATTTTGTCTATATAAAGATCTCTGAGCAATTTAAACACAAATCTTTTCCAGATATTAAAAACTAGATATGTTTGCGAGGGTTGAAAGAGATGGTTCTCCTGCAGAGGTGCCACAGATAAAAGATTTTCCATCTTAAATTGCTTTCTAAATTGGTTCCATGTTCTGAGTGTGTGAAGCACAATTGGGTTACGTATTAGTATATTTGCGATAACTTGCATTTATTGGAGTGCAGAGCAGGGAATATAAAGAAGTACTGCAGGATTTTGTTTCTATTGTGGACCAAGCCTGTGTATGTTCATTTATTTGTGTCCAGGTTTTTATGGCTTGTATGTTTACTGCCCAGTAATACAACTGAAAATTAGGTAGAGTCATGCCACCTTCTGCCTGAGGTCTTTGTAGGGTCGCTCTTCGGATACGTGAATGTTTTGAGTTCCAAATAAATGAGGTTATGGTTGAATTTAATTGCTTAAAAAATGATTTATTAATATGTATTGGAATGTTTTGAAATAAAAAAAGAAGCTTAGGAAGGATATTCATCTTAACAATGTTCGGAATTCGCAGCTGTAGCTTTTTCATTGGCGTTAGATGCCAATTGTTCCGCTGTTTCAATTCGAGCCTGCTTAACGTCATCCAGCTGATCGACAAGTTTTTTCAGTTTGGATCTATTTTCTTCAATGTGTTCCTCTAATTTCTCCACTATACCTTTAAAGGTCGCGTCAAAATGATTAAATAGACACATTTCCCGGTCTTCACTTAAGCTCATTTACGGCAGTGGCCAATGTTATGATCATCTTTTTCAGTTCGGACAGATCGTTTCGGCTTTCGTGCTCCGTGGGTGGAATTGCAGCTCCTATTACAGCTGATGCTTTGGGCTCGCGAGGAGTAGATGAGAGCACGTACTGCAGGGCCTTTTCTAGTTTCGAGTGATCTTCTGAAAATCGGCGATCCATCGTGACCTGCATCACTTGCACCCTTGCTCCCATTTTCTCTTTCGACTGGAGACAATGCAGTGGAGCGGGGTCCTAGGAAGTCTGCACATTCGTCTGCCTATTACAGGTCAGTCTCCGAGAGTCCGTACCTCATACTTGGGCTTGATGTCTGTCTAGACTTTGATGTAGCTTTAAGTTTCTTTTCCGGTTCTTTCTGACCTCTCTTCTTGTTACTCATGTTTATATACTGTAGTGGAAGCTCCTCGGGTCGGGTAAATACAGGATACCTCTAAATAATAAGAATTACGTGAGAAAATAAAGCCGTTGCTAAAGGAGCTCTGCTTCAGACGTCCATCTCCTGTAATGGACGAGACCAAAAAAACCTTTCAAGCAATATTTTGGTTGTCAAGAATACAGAAGGCACCTGCATCAAATATGCACTAATTTCCAGAGAAGTCACTATAATTTACATGCAGATTGTTATAGTGCTTTTCAAGTTGGCAACTACCTGCACTCTGATTAAAGAGTTTCACTTCACAATTCATGTAAAGGTGAGTTGAATCTGTTACAAGAATTAGCATCTATTACAAGAACTGATGAAGTGAACTATGTTCCCAGTTTTTCAAAATTGTCATTTTATTCTAGCATGCAATATAAAGTAATTAGTGCTTCTGATAAAAACAAAAGTGACTTTAATGTAAGTATTGTGAATTACTTATCTGATAATTGCTATTTGATTTCCGCTTAAAGAACTACTGTATAAAACAGCTAGAACTATAAAAATTCAGGAGGAATTACAAAATGTAATTCTAATAAACAATGACTAAACTATTATATACAAGTAGGATGATATATTTTGATAGATTGAAATTGTAATCTAAAATTTTGTGAAAAATTAAATACAAAGCGAATGTGGTGGTAGTGTTGCTGTTTCACAGTTCTACTGAACTTGTGGTTTATTGGTGTACATATTTTTCTTGGGTACTGCAGCTTCTTTCCACAGGTTAATAAGACAATCAAAACTGGTGTAAATTCTTTCTCTGATGATGCATTACATTGCATTCAAAATTGTTTATCACTTGAATAAAATTCAAATTGAGATATATACTATCAGAAAGATAAATTAAAATGATGTTGGTTGACTGACTTTTGTAGTGTTTAGTCAGCGTATTTAGAATTTAATAAAATATCTGAAAATGTTTACATTTTCATAATAATATTACATTTACTTATATAACATCTTTCCCATGCCAAAGGTGCTTCACAAATTCTCATAAAGAAACAGCAGATAAATGCAACCGTGGATACTGATAGTTCCTGAATAGAACATTAAAACAGATAGATACGGGATATACAACGGAATTAGATAGAATAAAAAATTATAAACCAGAGTAAAATAGTAAATTCAGTACTAAAAGAAAGCCTAGCAAATAATATAGTGTGTGCTATAACACACATACAAATTATACTGAGCATCTGGACAGAGAGGAAGACTGAAAGAGGGGGCGGTATGTTAGGTTAAGTTAAAAGCTTTCCTGAACAGGTGAGTTTTAAATTGTTTTTTAAAAGAATGAATGCAGTCACCTGGTCTAATTACTTTCGTGAGTTCATGCCAAAGTCTGGGTGCTGTATAGCTAAAGGCAGTAGCAGGTTAGTATGGGCACAACAAGATTGCCAGAATCAGAGGACCTTAGTGGGCAAACAGGAGCATAGTGATGGAGAAGGTCAATGATGTAGTCTGGTGCAAGGCCATTTAAAGCTTTGTAGGTTAATGAAAGAATTTTATATTCAGTTCTGTAAGGCACAGGGAGCCAGTGGAGGTGAAGCAGGATGGTTGTTATATGTTCCCTGCTGCTGGTCCATGTTAGGACTCTTGCAACAGAGTTTAGAATCAACTGGAGCTGTGATTTAAAATTAGAAGTGGCACCTGCCAGTAGAGAGTTACATTAATCAATGTTGGATGTGATAAAAGCATGGACAAGTTTTTCAGCATTAGAGAAGGAGAGGAATGAGTAAACACGGAATATATTACAGATGTGAAAGAGGGAAAGTTTCTCAATGTGGTTTATGTGGGCAGAATAAGAATGGGAGGAATCAAAAATGACACCAAGATTCCTTGCATTAGAAGAAGGTCTGATGAGATCACCATCAAGAGTGACTGAAAAGGAGCTCATTTTCTTAAGTTGTGCTTTAGTGCCAAATTACATGAGTTCAGCTTGGTTGCAATTTAATTTTAAAGAGTTCTTCTCTATCCAGGTTTTAATTTCACTGAGGCAAGTTGTAAGCCCTGAAGAACTTTCACTTTTAACATTACAGTATATTGTAATGGCTGACCCCTTACCCAGCCGGCAGCTACACCTCCAAGACCTGTGACCTGGATAAATAACTGAGGTTGAATCTAAATATCAAGCTGTATCTCTAACAAACAAATTTTTCCCCACAATCGACGGTGTAAATATAAGCACAAAAGAAAAGCAGATATGTAAACATAGATGGTTAATTGTATTAAATGAAATAACAACAACAAAAAATGCAAACTAAATAAATAGAAAAAATATATATAAATATCCCTCCACCACAGCAACAATGTGACACCACCATATATAAATACAACAAACCTTCCCTTGCCCCTGTAACATATAACAACGAATAACAAAAATGAATGATATACGGAAATGAATGGTCATGAACTTGAGTCCGAGTATACAATTGTCCTGAATGCAGATGACTGGTTAACAGATATGTGGAGTGTTTGTATTTCCTGGTAAATGGAGCAACCTCATCGTGATTCCTCGGCGCGTGGTGGATGATGATCCGACCCCAGGGTCTCTGGTCATGAGGGATGGAAGTCAGTCCGACGAAATGAAAACAAACTGGATGCAAATACGCGATGTGAAATACAGCAGGTACAGATGGTTCGTGGTCGTGAAAAAAATGGTCTCCTTCTTTCTCCTCTCTCTCGCTTCCTCCTGATTGCTTAAATAGTCCTGTGCTGGATGTAATTGATTGATAGTTAACAGGTATTTTCCAATTTGGGGCTGCGGTTTCTTTCTATCATCTGTCCCCCTTTACGGGTACATCATTCACTGACACACACATAAACAGCAAACGGGATGATGGAAACAAGACGCACTCAGACTAACACTGACAACACTATTACTACTATGTAGCCCCGCTACAATATGAAATAGAGTTTAGTATCATCTGTATAAAAATAATAACCCAGTCTATAGCTATGAATGGTACGGCAATGGGAAGCATATAGATACAGAAGAGTAAAGGGCCGAGGCCAGAGCTCTGAGGAATCCCTTGTGTGACTAGTGCTGAGCTGGGTCTGCTGTTGCCAAGACTAACAAACTATTGCCTGTCAGTCAGATAGGACTTAAACCACTGGAGGGCAATGCCAGAGATACCCAGCATGTTCTCCATTCTAGTCAGAAGAATGTCATGTCTATTGTTGTCAAATGCTGCACTAAGATCTAATAAAATGAATATGCTGGTTAGTCCAGAGTCTGTTGCCATAAGCAAATCATTAGTTACCTGAAGCAGAGTAGTTTCATAGCTGTGCTGTGCCCTGCAACCATACTAAAAGGGTTCCTTCAAATTATTAGAAGTTAATTAATTGGTGAGTTGGAAGTCTACAACACGCTCAAGAACTTTTGACAGACTTAGTTTCAACTTAGTTTTAAAAAGTATAAGCTAGTAGGACATTTTTTGAATATTCATTTTATTTTTTCACAGCCTCTCCAATATGTTAGGAATGTTCTATTTGGAAACCAAAGCAGTACTCTTGTACTGAAGACAGGCTATGCAGTAGTCAGAGGTTCTAAGTATTCTGTTTACACTCTATATATTTCCTCATATTTCCACTGGTTTTCTATGGGTTACTAGCTTTTTGTCAAAGACCAAACAAATGTTATCAGGTCAACATATATGAAAGCACACGTAGCTGTGTGCAAGACTGCCCCAAATTGACAGTTGCCTCATCTGAAAGTGATTCCTAAATATATGAATTGGGAAGTTATGTCATGCACGATACATGAATATTTCTATGTTGCCATGCATGTCTGTTAGAGGGTCACCTTCCAAGATGTTCAGAAGTAGGTGATACCACCCCAAGCCCCAGCTAACTACCTTGTCTTCACTTTGTCCCATGGCACAAAAAAACTGTTCAATGAGGCTCCTTCTGGCGCCTGGGGTATAAATTTGAGACCACCCTAAGGAAAGATGTCACTTAAGGCTTAAGCGACCAAGAATAATTGTTAAACGCCATTATGCATTATTTTATTTGTACATTCTGACAAGTAAACAGGGACAGCCAGCCAGCTTGGCACACCAAAGTGCTGTAGTTGTATCAGTCTGTTATTCCTCGTTTGACCACACTCTACATAGCACATATTTCTGTGTTCAGTGCTCAGTTTTTCTGTTGCATATCATTTTGTGTTTATTTTAATTGTACTATATTTAAAATGTTGCATAATGTACCAGTGGAAGAGAAATTTAGAAAACTAACTTGAATTGAAAATTAAACTGGTCTTTTGTTTCCAGGTCCAACTGCTTAGTAAGAGTTTTAAAGGTTTATCCATTTGATGTTTAGGATTTACAATACAGTTGCTCAGTTTTGTAGTACTAAATTCAATGGTGGAAATGTTTGATTGCTAAAATGCATGGTTATCTGTTTTAATTATACTCATTTGCTGCTTAGAGGAAACATTTATTTTACAAGGTGTCTCGTAAGTCTGGAATCATAAGGAATGTGAAATGATAGTGTATGTTATTGGCTTGTAGTTAAGTTCTTTGGCAAAATCTCTCTGATTCTGAATTTCCTACAAGAAAAATTAGTTGGACACACTCTTTATTCATAGACAACTTAGGGTTGCAAGGATAAAAATACATGAGTTAACAATTTCTGTTTGATTTCAGACCCATGAAACACCCTGTATCACCATTTTTAAAAGGAAGGGTAGGCACAATTTCTTGTGAGTGACAAATATACAACTAGCTGAACTATTTCCAGTGCAATATACAGATACCAGTTCTAGTGTTAAGAGCAAGTAAACTGTAGGCATGGACTAAGTGACAATAACGAAATGAGAGTAGACCTCCTGTCTAAAGACACAAAACATGATTATAAACACCCTACAGATTAAGAATACAAAATATGTTGTGGCAGGCGGCTGGTGTCCATGCCCAACCGGGACGCCCCTGCACACTATATTCAGGGGGAGCAGCCCTGAACAGTAAAATACCTCCCCCTGGATGCTCGATGCCCGCCCGCCTGGGCTGGAGTAGTGCCAGGGTTTCCCACAGGGCTCCCTGGGAATTGGAGTTGGGGGCAGCCCTGTTGGGTCCCACAGGTACCGCCAGGGGGTGCTGTGTTTGGGACTCCTGAGTCCGTGTGGGCAACAGATTCATCACACCTGGAAGTGCCGCCGGAACTTGGTGATCAAACACCTGGAGCACTTCCAGGTGACCTATAAAAGGGGCCAGAGTCGGGTGGAGGAGGACAAGGTTGCTAGGGAGCAGTGGTGGGGCCAAGGAGAAGAAAGTGCTTGTACTGTACCGGTGGTTATTAGTGCTTGGGACTGTGTTGTAGCTGGGGGGATTACAAGGAAGATGTGCCTTCCAGCTGAAGATAAATAAAAGTCTTTGTATTTCACACGTGCCTCCCGTGTCTAATCTGTGTCGGGTCAGGTGCTATATAGCGTCTTCTTACAATGTCTACACTGTATTTTCCAAAGTTACACTTGCTGTACAGTCTTATTCTCATGATGCATTGTGTATGCTATAAAAATACACTTTTTTTTTTTCAACTCTGCTTGGAGCAGAGCTCCAAGTATTGTCAAAATTGGAAATATCATATACTTTACTTTGTACTGAATTAAACGAGAAAGTAGGAAGTTTTATAACCCAATAAAAAAGATGCTATTACTAAAAGTGATCTGTTCCATCTCAAAATTAGCACTTGAGTTATTCACAGCTGGAGAGAGAAAAAGAGAAAAACAATAAAAAATATGCTATAAGCTATATTTATATTTTTTGAAAAGCAGCATCCTCTCACCCCAATCCTCTCTAGTATCTGATCTTCATTTTTGTCTCATTAAAAAGGGCCCCTGGTGTTTGTACATGAACTAATATAATGTTTTAGCAGCTGATTCTTAGATGCTGGCCTTGTGACTACATCTTTTTATGTATTTGATTGATAAGCAGAACTGTTCATGTATGCTAATGTTAACCCTCCAGGTTTAATAAGAAGGTATTCACAACAACAGCCATCTGTTCACAGCTATTTAATTTTTAATTTTAGCAAAGACACCTATGTAATTAATATAAAATGAACAAGTATGAAAACTTTATAATTAAGAAATGTGGGAAACACATATGCAAGTTCAATATACTATAGTACAATTACTTAGTTACTGAAAAAATAATGTTAAATGAATCATATTTGGTTGCTTGAGCTGTTTTTAGTCACTGCACCTTAAAACAACAGTACATATCGAAGACATTTATTTCTGGAGGAACCATGAGATCTTTAGGATTGCCTACTTTCAAACACATTCAATGAATGTTAAGAAAACATTAAAACCACTAAATCCAACTGAGGGTCAAGGGAGGCCAAGAGGCTACTTGGGTGAAATAAAGTGCACAAGGCAGAAAACAATCCCAGATATAGTTAGCAAAGCAATACAAGTTTTGAGTGGTGTTAAACAGAAATAGGTTGCTCATCGAGTCTCCAATGGAATCTTACAAAGCTTACATTTCATATACAGTACATCTGGAAAGTATTTACAGCGCATCACTTTTTCCACATTTTGTTATGTTACAGCCTTATTCCAAAATGGATTAAATTCATTTTTTTTCTCAGAATTCTACACACAGCACCCCATAATGACAACGTGAAAAAAGTTTAGTTGAGATTTTTGCAAATTTATTAAAAATAAAAAAATTGAGAAAGCACATGTACTTAAGTATTCACAGCCTTTGCCATGAAGCTCAAAATTGAGCTCAGGTGCATCCTGTTTCCCCTGATCATCCTTGAGATGTTTCTGCAGCTTAGTTGGAGTCCACCTGTGGTAAATTCAGTTGATTGGACATGATTTGGAAAGGCACACACCTGTCTATATAAGGTCCCACAGTTGACAGTTCATGTCAGAGCACAAACCAAGCATGAAGTCAAAGGAATTGTCTGTAGACCTCTGAGACTGGATTGTCTCGAGGCACAAATCTGGGGAAGGTTACAGAAAAATTTCTGCTGCTTTGAAGGTCCCAATGAGCACAGTGGCCTCCATCATTCGTAAGTGGAAGAAGTTCGAAACCACCAGGACTCTTCCTAGAGCTGGCCAGCCATCTAAACTGAGCAATCGGGGGAGAAGGGCCTTAGTCAGGGAGGTGACCAAGAACCCGATGGTCACTCTGTCAGAGCTCCAGAGGTTCTCTGTGGAGAGAGGAGAAACTTCCAGAAGGACAACCATCTCTGCAGCAATCCACCAATCAGGCCTGTATGGCAGAGTGGCCAGACGGAAGCCACTCCTTAGTAAAAGGCACATGGCAGCCCGCCTGAAGGTTGCCCAAAAGGCACCTGAAGGACTCTCAGACCATGAGAAAGAAAATTCTCTGGTCTGATGAGACAAAGATTGAACTCTTTGGTGTGAATGCCAGGCGTCATGTTTGGAGGAAACCAGGCACCGCTCATCACCAGGCCAATACCATCCCTACAGTGAAGCATGGTGGTGGCAGCATCATGCTGTGGGGATGTTTTTCAGCGGCAGGGACTGGGACACTAGTCAGGATAAAGGGAAAGATGACTGCAGCAATGTACAGAGACATCCTGGATGAAAACCTGCTCCAGAGCGCTCTAGAACTCAGACTGGGGCGACGGTTCATCTTTCAGCAGGACAACAACCCTAAGCACACAGCCAAGATATCAAAGGAGTGGCTTCAGAACAACTCTGTGAATGTCCTTGAGTGGCCCAGCCAGAGCCCAGACTTGAATCCGATTGAACGTCTCTGGAGAGATCTTAAAACCATCCAACCTGATGGAGCTTGAGAGGTGTTGCAAAGAGAAATGGGCGAAACTGGCCAAGGTTAGGTGTGCCAAGCTTGTGGCATTATATTAAAAAAGACTTGAGGCTGTAATTGCTGCCAAAGGTGCATCGACAAAGTATTGAGCAAAGGCTGTGAATACTTATGTACACGTGATTTCTCAGTTTTTTTATTTTTAATAAATTTGCAAAAACCTCAAGTAAACTTTTTTCACATTGTCATTATGGGGTGTTGTGTGTAGAATTGAGGAAAAAAATGAATTTAATCCATTTTGGAATAAGGCTGCAACATAACAAAATGTGGAAAAAGTGATGCACTGTGAATACTTTCCGGATGCACTGTATACCACATCTATAGTATTAATCTGTAGCTAGAATGGGAACAAGGTACTTTTGCTGTGACACAACAAGAAAAAGAGAAAAAATGGTGGCATGCCACACTGCCATAAATAAAATTATCATTTTTAAAGTGTAGAAGACCAGACCCCGGGCACAGACAGACAGACACCGTATGTCTTAAACACAGACGTTTATTTTCTCTTCACCCGTGGGCGCACGTCTTCCCTGTGACCCACAGGCAATACACAGTCCCACAAAAGCACAATAACCACAACACCAACAGTTTCTCCCTTTTACCACCACTCCTGCTCAAGCTTCGTCTCCTTCCTCCCAACTCTGGCTCCTCGAGAGGTGGTGGCTGGCCTTTTTTATAGCCCACCCGGAAGCGTTCCAGGTGCTTGATCACCTGGTCCTAATTGCACTTCCGGGTGGGGCTGAAGATTTGTCCAGCTGGGCTGTTGCATCCAGACAGCACCCCCTAGCGGCCACCCCGGGCCCCAACCAGACTGTGGAGAACTCCATCTCCCATGGAGCCCTGCGGGAGGTTCGGGAATCACCGTCGGCCAGGGAGGCTGCCACCAAGCGTCCCGGGGGATGTATTGGACTGCCCATGGCTGCTCTCCCGGAACATAAGTAGAAGGGGCATCCCGGCCGGGAATGGGACCCGACCGTTCGTCATAAAAGTTTTAAAGTTTTTTAAAAGCTGCACAGGTGTCATGGCAGGTGCAACTTATCTGACTGCTGCCAACATCCTACACAATATTTTCTGCTGACTTGATTGCTGTACAGTATGTGGAAAGAAACACATTTGCATTTCCACTCTTGAAAAGTAGCTCCCGTAATTTAGTTATGAAAAAAAGGTCTGCTGTGGCTAATTCTGCATTTTAAAAAATTTGTTTTACTTTTGATTTTTCATTTTCAGAAGCAAATATACTGCTCAAAAAATTAAAGGAACACTTTTTAATCAGAGTATAGCATCAAGTCAATGAAACTTATGTGCTATTGATCTGGTCAGTTAAGTAGCAGAGGGGGTTGTTAATCAGTTTCAGCTGCTTTGGTGTTAATGAAATTAACAACAGGTGCACTAGCGGGGCAACAATGAATCAACCCCCAAAACAGGAATGGTTTAACTGGTGGAGGCGCTGACATTTTTCCCTGCTCGTCTTTTCTGACTGTTTTTTTGCACTAGTTTTGCATTTGCATTGCACTAGTGTCACTACTGATAGCATAAGGCGATACCTGGACCCTATAGAGGTTTCACAGATAGTCCAACTTCTCCAGGAAAGCACATCAATATGTGCCATTACCAGAAGGTTTGCTGTGTCTCCCAGCACAGTCTCAAGGGCATGGAGGATATTCCAGGTGACAGGCAGTTACTCTCGGAGAGCTGGACAGGACCATAGAAGGTCCTTACCCCATCAGCAGGATTGGTATCTGCTCCTTTGGGCAAGGAGGAACAGGATGAGCACTGCCAGAGCCCTGTAAAATGACCTAAAGCAGGCCACTGGTGTGAATGTCTCTGTCCAAGCAATCCGAAACAAACGTCATGAGGGTGACCTGGGGAATCGATGTCCTCTGGTGGGCCCTGTGCTCACTGCCCGGCACCATGGAGCTCGATTGGCATTTGCCATAGAATACCAGAATTGGCAGGTCCACCACTGGCACCCTGTGTTTTTAACAGATGAGAGCAGGTTCACACTGAGCACGTGACAGACGTGAAAGGGTCTGGAGAAGCTGTGGAGAACGTTATGCTGCCTGAAACATCGTTCAGCATGACCGGTTTGTTGGTGGGTCAGTGATGGTCTGGGGAGGCATATCCATGGAGGGACACACTGACCTCTACAAGCTAGACAACGGCACCTTGACTGCCACTAGGTATCAGGATGACATCCTTGGACCCATTGTCAGACCCTATGCTGGTGCAGTGGGTCCTGGGTTCATCCTGCACAATAATTACTGGGCTCATGTGGCGAGAGTATTCAGGCAGTTCCTGGAGGATGAAGGAATTGATACCATTGACTGTCCCCCACGCTCACCTGGCCTAAATCCAATAGAACACCTCTGGGACATTATATTTCGGTCCATCCGATGCTGCCGGGTTGCACCTCAGACTGTCCAGGAGCTCAGTGATGCCCTGGTCCAGATCTGGGAGGATATCCCACAGGACACGATCCGTAACGACATTATCACGCATGCATACAAGTACTTGGGGGCCATACAAACTACCGAGTACAATTTGGAGTTGGTGCAATGAAATTTTGGCAAAATGGACTAGCATGCCGCATCATTTTTTCATTTTGACTTTCAGGGTGTCTTTCAATTAATCTGTCTGTAAGTTGATAATTTTCATTTCCATCAAAAGATGTGGCATCCTTTCATTCCTCACATATTACCCAGTCCATATCAGTATAGATATCCAGCATGATTTTTTTCTCCCAATAAGATCTGATGTGTTTTCAAAGTGTTCCTTTAATTTTTTGAGCAGTTTACAATTTTATGCATAGTTTAAAGAGTAAAATCTAAGTGAAGCTGAGCAAGGAACAGCTTTTCTTATGAAAAACATTTGCAATGACAGATTTTGGTAATGGTTACTAGTTATTTTTTACCCCTAAAAGATGTCCATTTGCTTTATATTAAATTCAGGCCCTAGTAAAAATAACATATTTAATAAAAACATACTGGTTGTTTTTGAAATGGATTATTTATTTAAAAAAAAAACAAAGCCAATATAATAGCACAAGTATCAAATCTGCTCGCGTTCATAAATTTAAGTTCAAAAACTAGCACCATTGACTGCAACCAAAGAGATGGTATAGGATTGTGGATGGAATTCTAAAAGTTCTATATAGGAGATATTGCACCCTATTAATATAATTTATGCATGTTCCAGAGCGGGCGGCATGGTGACGCAGTGGTAGCGCTGCTGCCTTGCAGTTAGGAGACCTGGGTTCGTTTCCTGGGTCCTCCTTGCATGGAGTTTGCATGTTCTCCGTGTGTCTGCGTGGGTTTCCTCCGGGTACTCCAGTTTCCTCCCACAGTCCAAAGACATGCAGGTTAGGTGCATTGGTGATCCTAAATTGTCCCTGGTGTGTGCTTGGTGTGTGTGTTTGTGTGCCTTGCGGTGGGCTGGCACCTTGCCTGGGGTTTGTTTCCTGCCTTGTGCCCTGTGTTGGCTGGGATTGGCTCCAGCAGACCTCCATGACCCTGTAGTTAGGATATTGCGGGTTGAATAATGGATGGATGGATGTTCCAGAGCAAGAGAAGATTGCAATTATAATTGACAAGTAACAAACAAAATTTGGCCCCTATACCACACCTCAAAAACACACTTCCATTGCTTATTAACTTCATACTTAATATAATTAATACCTTTTTATTAGTTATTGTCCAGGGCATTTCATAAAACCTTAATCTACAAAATCAAATCTAGTAACATTTCAATGAATGGAAAGTTCCAAAATTTACTCTTTTGGTATAATCAAAAGCATTACAACACTTTTGAAAAACAGAATACGAAATCAGTTTGGCCCGTTTTCTCGTCACAGTACAGAAGCAACAGTTGTTAGAGTTGTTATCTATATGTATTTTTAACTTTATCTTTTTCTCAGTATGTGCAAATTCTTCAGACAGTAATTGTTAATTTTTTATTTTTGTTCAATAGGTATTGCTAGATGAATTTATACGAAGTTACAATATTAATTTTCATGTACACTCTGATAACACTCAGTTTTGATTTTCTGGAACAGCTAAGAATACTTATTCATTCTCAACCTCCATTAATTAATTCAATTATATGAAAGATTGAATGGGTGAAAACTGCTTATCTTATAATTTGGAAAAAAAAAAATGAGTTAATTTAGTGCGTGGAAATTGTGCAGCTGTACTGAAGTTCCAACTCTAAATTCAAAGGTCTCATAAATGTTAAAAATGTATGTGTGAGTGAACCTCGCTTCCGGTTGAGAGTACGTGGACTTTTTCACATTCACCTTCTGATTTGACTACTCTTTCCGAATTTTACTTTCAATACGAATGTTATTGCGATTGCCTAGATCATACCTGTCTCAGTCTTGCGCGAGCCCTCTTCCTTCTCTCCTGTTACTTCTTTCGCAGTGAGTAGCAATGAGCTGGATCCTTGTTTAGAGATTGTTCCTGCCTCTCGCAAGATGTTTGCAGCACCATGCACGACCCTCGATAAAATAATTTATTGCAGCAGTACTCTCTCTTTCAAACAATCTAACACCCAAATCCTGTCCTTTCTTTTATTTCTCCAAGTAAGCAATTGCCACACAATCAGCTCTTTAATAAATGTCAAGCCATTTGTAAGCGTCAATTTTGAACAAGGTCTTCCTTTAGTTACTCACATTAATTAAATGAAAATGATGCACAATCTTAATAAAACAACTGAAGTGATTTTACAATACTGGATAGGGACTTGTCCATGCAGTATGAACACAATTTATATTTTTCTTTCATGTAAAGTTCTTTCATCTCCACACAACTTTTACATATGCAGCAGGACACATACTAGGAAATATGATAATATTACTTCAGTGCTTAAGTCATTCTGAGGATGTATTCTGTATTCACAGGAGTGACATCAATGAATACACTGTGTCCAGTGGGTTAGTATGCTGTGGACATCTTGAATAAGATTTGGCATATATGCCAGCAGAGTCCTCTTTACTCTGTCAGATCTTGAAGGACCTTAGGGTAAAAAGGAGACTTTTGAAAAAAATGGTTAAGAAAATCAAATTGTCTTTTGGTTTCACAGTTTGCCCTTGGTCCTTGTGATGCCCAGCTTGGAGAACATGGAAAATGCAGAACAGGAGAGTAACTAAAGATACCTCTTTTCTCAGAAGAAGCCCAAAAATAACTCATGAACAACATACATAGTAAATAAAACAGAAAGCCTAGTGATGTTTAGAACAACAAACAAGCTCTTCCTCTTATGGTTACCCGATGTCAGAGACCATGATAAAAGAAGGAAGATGGAGAACCAGCATTTCACATTTGGCCACAAGATAGATAGATAGATATGGAGGAATCCTGCATAGTACTTGGTGAATTTGCCTAATATGGGATCCTAACCCAAAAAACCACTAAGCTTGCCACCATTTTACAATAAGGGACATCTTGGTGTATCTGTATGATATCTTAAAACAAGGACTGGAAACTTAGAGAGCCCAGAGAGTCTCAAAGGACTTCACAAACTACTATTCTAAAAGAGTGGAACCTTGGTTCACGAACGTCTCTGAATACGTACAAATCGGGTTACGACCAAAAAAGTTCGCCAAACTTTTGCATCTGTTCACGACCACACACTCGGTATACCAACAAGCCAGTTTCCCTTTCGGTTTGTGCTCGCCGATGATTTCCGCACGTGTTCAGTCTCTCCCTGTGCATTCCCTGTGCAGCGAGCGAGAGAGAGAGACACAGACAGACAGACAGACACACATGCGAGAGAGAGAGACACACACACACACGAGAGACACACACACATGTGCGCGCGCGAGAGAGAGACATACAAGCGCGCGAGAGAGGGAGACACACACAAGTGCGCAAGAGCGAGAGAGACACACACAAGTAGTGATGGGCCGCTCAATACTGAGCTTTTCGACACTGTGTCGAGCTTTCGAAGCACTGGAGCTTGAGGCTTGTTTCAAATGCACCAGTCATGTGATTTTGAGGCACGCTAGCGTAACGACGTCATTGATATCTGCGCAGTCAGCAGTCGATTTGGTCACTCACTAGTCTGCTAAAGTGCTTTGGCTCAAAGCGTAAAAACAGTTGTCCGTGCTAAAGCGATAAGGTGCACTAACCTGAGTCCAAATCCTAATTGGGGCTTGCATATGTTGAAATAAGGATTTTGTATAAAACAGTTAAGTAGTACTTGTCTGTAAGTTAACAAATATATTTTGGAGACATTATGAACGATTTACATGGGACACCTTTTTCCTTGGTGTTGAATCGTGTCCACCTAGAATCTGTAACAAATTAATGAGCATATTTTGCGTAAGGCAGTACGTATTATAACAATCCAGAATCTATTCTACCCCATGTCGATCATATCAGAGAGGCTAACAAACGCTTCACTAAAGCCGACGTGGACATTACACCAGTATATGAGCAAGACACTCCTCATTAAACGTTTTTACTATTCAGTGATTCTCAGATCTGTAGCTGATTTATATTATTGATTTCCAAAAAGCAATGCTGAGTAAAAGCGTGTGCTGCATAAGTAATCACAACTGTCTATAAAACAGAATCAGCACCATCAACAGTGTCTTCTGCAATTTTAGGAAAGCCTCGGGATTTCTGCGTTGAGACAAAAAAGTTGTAAAGAAACTTTGTGAATTCATCCAGAGGTGAACATAAAGATCACTCAAGTACTGACAAGAAGGAGCAGCTGGATAAGCACAACTGAAGCCAAACTTTCAAAAAAGCACCTGACTTTGTCAGCAACATCCTTTCCTTCCGAATGCATCTTATCAAAGGCTGCGCGGGGGGGGGTAAATAAGTAATCTTCCGAACTGCAACACAACAGAGTAAATCATTGATGTAAATAGAATTATTGAAAGACTAAGCTTTTGTCGTTTCTGTATTCTTAAACCATCTTTCAGTTACACAATCCCCCGCAGTCACTGTCACATTTAACGTTCCCTGCTCCTTAACCTGTCTTGTTACCCAAAGCATCAACACTCAGTTTCATTCAAGGCTTTACTGTCCTTCCTTTCATAGACATAAAATAAGACACACATTTCCTCTACATACGTGTCCAATAATAATGGTAAACTGGCAAGAACAAGAAAAAGCACAAGATGGGAACATTCATGACAAGAGCCTCGGCATCAGGGCGAGAATGTGCCTTGTCACCCATTACGTGAGCTCGTCTGCCACCCCGCTGTTGCACTGGCACACGTTACACTCGGGGGCAAATGCAATGGAGAATACCAACAATGTACACCTTCAGAAGTGGAATAAATCGACTGTATAAGTAGAACATTTCAGATAAACTATGAATTTTGTTAATCATAAACAATGCAACATAACTATTATATGTGTTGTTACTTTTTATTTATTCTCACCAAACATTATATATCTACATGGGAAATGAACATGGGTAATATGTTTATAATCATTCTCACTAAAATACACTGTCAAAATATATTAATGAGCAAATTGAGACATATTGGCCTTTAGGAAATATCAAAAAGCGTGTGTGCTGTCATTTAGGACAGAATGCATTGTTAACTTGACGTACTCTCTACTGACGCGATGTCACGAAAAAAAAGAAACAGCACAGTCCATGCAAACTCATATCCTCCTTGATTTTTGACCTTATGCTTAATTGTCAATATCAAATCAATAAAGTCATTTTAAGAAGATGACAAGTCTGCCATAGTCAGTTCAATTAACGCTCCTTTTAAAAAGTTTGCTTATACAGAATATAAAACAGAATCTCAATGATACGGGACTCACGAGTAGTAATGAATAATATGTGACACTGAGAAATTATAATTCCTAATAACGGGAACAAGTAAAAACTATGACTTCCTAAAACGGACACTGTAAATGTAGGCATTTCAATAAATAATTTAGGAGACTTGTGTGTGCATTTCAATATCAATTTAAGAACTACGTATGCTACCTGTTGTACTATAAACGGTAGCTCAAGCAGCACTTAACAGTAAATAGTCTAACAGGACAATGACTGACTGAAACGAAGATGCTGCACTGTTACAATAAAGATTCACACTGTCATTCTGCATGTTTAGAAGGTGCTGATTGGCTGAAACTGTTTATAGCGAATTGTCCCAAGTTGGAAGTGCCATATAGTGATCAGAAACGAAAAGACACATTTAGGCATGCTGCACAGTAGTTTGTTTTTGTACAATACAAATGCAGTACGACACCAGGGTCTCCAAACACACAAATATGAAGCTTATTACGTTTTACAGTGAAACTCTTTACATACACAATATAACTAGGGATGTGTGTCCCCTGCCCGACTACGGCGGCCCAACCTTCCCTCAATAGCTTGACTCGATCGCAATCCGTCCAAGCTGAAAATATTGTTAAATGGAGGAATTGAAAAAAAAACCTTTTACAAGAGAAGGATCAACGACACAAACGTCGTCATGATGCAATCTCACTACTACGCATGTCTGCTCGAGGCTTCGAAGCCCTGTCATGATGCAATCTCAGTACTACGCATGTCTGCTCAAGACTTCGAAGCCCCAACATGATGCAATCCCAATACGCATATCTGCTCAGTGCTTCTAACCAAGCTTGACGATTCCAGTGTGCATGTCTGCTTAGTTCTTCGAATCATTATTCATCGAGCTCCCGTTTGAAGTACATATGGCATCAACAGAGTTCAAAAACTCGACAGAATTTCCATTGAAATGAATGTTTGTGGATGATCTATACATGTTAAATGATTGTGCCCGATAATACTTTGTGGCAAAAAATAAAATTATAAATTATACATCATACAAATGCCGACTTGTAGAATGCATAATGCTGCAAAGAAGAGCTTTAGTAATATGGGTGACGACACATCTCTCACTATAATATTCTCATAAATATCCATCCTTCGCCTCATGCAATGTTTTCATGCAACACTGAACATATGTCATATAGTATACATCTATATATAATTGTTTTCGTCTTCATTACATGCATACATACATACATACATAAAAGACATACATTATATACATCCACCCTGCTGAAAATAGTAGTGGTGTAGCGGTACCGTTGCCGCTGCATAATAAGGCTTGTGTGGGTTCGGGTTCCACGTCCACCCATTGTGAATTGTGACCCAAGAGAGTCTGTTTTTCTATTCTTTTTTTTCATTTAACAGCAAATTCCACCGTGGACCAAGAGCGAGCTAGGCGAGAACACTAGTAAAGATATATCAAATGGAAATGGGCATCTTGTTTTATGTCTATAACAAAAAAAAATATTTGAGTGACGATTTCAACTGTTATTGTAGTTGTTGATGGTGGGTTTAGCGGTTTAAATTTTTAAATATTAAATTAATAAGGGAGGGATGCTGCTGTTAAAAGCAAATGCTTTTTCGACAGCAGGTCCAGATGTGTTTATCCCACTGCTTTTTGTTGCCTCAGCACTCAAGAGGATCTTAAATGCCGACCTTGATACATGCAATGCTCACTTGATCCATGCACTGCTCACCTTGAAGTGTCCCGTGTGTGTCTGTGTGTCAGTGTTCCAGTGACTGATCTGCGCCGTGTCTCTCTGCCTCTCTGATGTGCTCCGGATTGACACCTTTGAATGTTTGGTGCAGCAGAGCAAATTCAACCTGATCTACCACAGTGGGTTTGCTATCACCTTATTCAATGGACGGGTTCATGGACGTCAATGAATAGAAGATGAATTAATGTAAATACGTGAGCTGCCTTACACAATTAGTCATCGTATTTTGATGGAGATTCTAAGTACAATAAAATACAATACAATTTATTTTTGTATAGCCCAAAATCACACAAGAAGTGCCGCAATGGGCTTTAACAGGCCCTGCCTCTTGACAGCCCCCCCAGCCTTGACTCTCTAAGAAGACGGAAAAACTCCCAAAAAAACCTTGTAGGGAAATGGGAGAAACCTTGGGAAAGGCAGTTCAAAGAATGACCCCTTTCCAGGTAGGTTGGGCATGCAGTGGGTGTCAAAAAGAAGGGGGTCAATACACTACAATACAATTCACAGAACAGAACAAATCCTCAATACAGTTTAAAATTAAAATTTTAGAAGTACGGAGCAGAATTTAACAGTAAATGATATCACATAAGAAGATTTGGATATATTTAGAGTCCTGGAGACCTCATCCATCAAGCTGCCTCCCCCATTTGGCCATTCCATGGCTGAAACAGCGCTGGGCCAGCCAATCCGATGAAAGGACCCCTCTTTCCCATGATTCCTGCGATCCTCCATCCTCCTTTACCTTAGGCAGGCAAAACAACTTGACAGGTGGGCCGTGGCACCAAGTGCCACATTTGAGTACCGAGAAGAGAAACAGAATAGGTGAGGGTTAGTATCCAATTATAACTATCATGTTACTTATGATTTAGTTCCAATGACTAACAACAGAGATGCAGTCTGTACAGTTAATCAGCAGCTCTAGTCAGGATATGAAGTAGTGAGTCTTCAGCCTGGGATTTAAAAGCTGAGTCCGAAGGGGCATCTCTTATAGTAGCAGGTAGATCATTCCACAGTTTAGGGGCCCTGTAACTAAAAGCTCGACATCCCATTGTTATTTCATTAATCCTTGGAATCATAAGCAGACCGGCATCTTGAGATCTTAATGTGCGCTCTGGTTTGTAAGTCATGATAAGTTCTGACAAGTAAGCCGGACCTTGTGTGATGTTGGGAGGGTCATTAGAATACACAGAGGGAATTGGCTGTTGATTTGCTCCTGTGACAATTTGAGTTTGCGCACTGTAAGAAAACGGGTGTGAGTAAAGAGTTTTTGGAGTTTGGAGAAGCAACTGGTCTCGTGTGTTTTCTTCCGTAGCAGACACAACATTTTGGCAAACGAGGATGGCAGACTTTTCATTACCACCCCCGGCACCTTTTCTTGCCCTGCCTGGTGACCCCCCTTTTCCCTGGAGGGCTTGGAAACAAAGTTTTGAAACATATTTGGAGGTGTTAGACCTCGGGGAGATCTCCGACGCTCGCAAATGCGCTCTGCTGCTCCACTTCTTGGGCATAGAAGGTCAACGCGTCTTCGCTACACTCGGTTCAAACACCACCTACACGGAAGCGGTTGCCGCTTTAGATGGTCATTTTTCGGACTCGCACAGCATCCTTCTGCGTCGACTCATCTTTTGTCAACGTGCACAGTTACCTGGTGAGTCAGTGCAGATTCGGCAATTTACAAGACGAGATGATCCAAGATCTATTGATTGAAAAGACTAATAACCCTCAGATTCGAGACAGACTACTGCTGGAGGCGGACAACCTCACATTAAATCGCGCAGTTGACATAGCAGTTCAAGTTGAAAATGCAGAGCGCTGCAGCGCCAGCATTCGCGAAGCTGGAATAAACAATCCTCTGGCCACATCGTCGTCATTGAACGTGCAAGCAGGATCTGCCGACCTTGATGCCGTTTTCCCAGTCCAGTACATGCGACCGGCAGGAAATAATACACAGTCTAGTTCTGGTAACTGTGGTGCAAATACACATCCGACAAGAGCACCTGCCTGTCCAGCACGAGGTCAGAGGTGTAGAAAATGTCAGAAAATGAATCACTTCTCCAGATGCTTCTGTTCTGCACCTGCATCACAGCAAACAGTTCAGCATGCTCAGTCTTCATCCAGTCAGCCTTCTACAGTAATCCACACAGTCAACTGCAAACATAATAATTTCAAAGTATACCATGTTTCTTTGGAAGACACCTGCCTGCCTTTGCTAATTGACACTGGTGCTAAAGTTTCTTTATTGAACTGGGATACATATCAGACCTTTTTCTCACATCTTTCTCTTCAGCCACCAACCATGCCACTTTGAGGATATGGGAACACTGATATTGTAATTCGTGGAATTCTTCATTTGACTGTACACTATGGCACTAAGTCCCTTGCCTCTTTTCCATTTCACATCTCTGCTTCAGGTTCCAACCTTATGGGCTTGGATCTATTTTTGGGCCTTGATTTTTCACTTGTTGACAGCAGAGGCACTGACATTCTGTTGGTCTCTCCATCCTGGGCACAAAAATGGCCAGCTGTTTTTAATGGCCTTGGCTGTCTAATCCCCTTTTCACAACCCTTCATGCCTACATCACTAATGGATGGCCATCCAGAGTGTCCTCTGAACTGGAGCCTTACTTTAGAGGGAAAAATGAGTTGTCTATTTGGAATGATCACTGCATTGCAAGAGGAAACATTGCTGTCATTCCAGAACCACTCCGGGGCCGTGTCTTGTCAATGGCACATGAGGGTCATCTTGGCATTGTCAAAGTAAAGCAGCGATGTCACGTACGGGTATGGTGGCCAGGTATTGATCGGGACATTGAAGCCCTTGACTGTGACTGTGAAGCTTGCCTTTTAAGTGGTAAGACAGGTTTGCCACCCACTCCTCCTCTTCAGCCTTTGGTTTGGCCTTCTCATCCATGGGAACATCTCCAGCTTGACATTTGTGGAGAACTGCATGATGTTCCACATCACCAGAGGTTTCTGATTGTGGTCTATGATTTACATTCGAAGTGATAGACATTCTATGTAATTTGTTTGCTCGGTGGGGACTGCCTCGGACTGAGGACTGAAACATATTCGTACTGCTTTCTATCACTCACAGGCGAATGGTGGTGTAGGACGCTTCAATCAGACTTTAAAAAATGGTATTCATGCACACCTGACTCAGGGGTTTCCCTTCCACACAGCACTACTGGAAACTCTTCTTCATTATCGAGCAACCCAACATTCTACCACAGGCGTTTCCCCAGCTTTCCTGATGCTAGGACGGGAGCTGCAGCTTCCTTTGGACAGATTGAGCCCTTGCACCATGACCAAACTTCCCTCAGCTTCACAAGCCTCAGTTAACAGTAAACAAGCCAGAATGAAACAGAGAGTGGATAAAACTCGCCGTGCCCTTTCTCAACACAAACAATTGCATGACTGGGTACATGTTAGAAGACCCCAACAACATAATAAGTTGTTGCCCTTTTGGTCGGCACCAATTCGTGTTATGCGCTGTTTAGGCCCTTCAAGTTTTTTACTGGAGGATGGTTCCAGATGGCATGCTAACTGCCTCAGGAAAGTTCTTTCGCCCATGCCACCATCATCACAAACAGTTGTTTCAACGTTTCAGCCATGTCTGGAGGATAGAAATATGACCCCCTCTACTGTTTTTGCTCCTACTTCACCTGGAAGGCTCTGTCCAGCTCCGGCTGACCTGCCAACACAACACTCAGACAAGATTGTTGCTGCAGCTGCTCGGCCTCCTCCGACAACAACCAGCCTATTTGAAAGACTATGTGACTACCTTTTAGTACATAGATAATTGTGTTTTTTTCTTCTTCTCTTTTGGAAGGGGGCAAAATATGATGTTGGGAGGGTCATTAGAATACACAGAGGGGATTGGCTGTTGATTTGCTCCTGTGACAATTGGAGTTTGCGCACTGTAAGAAAAAGGGTGTGAGTAAAGAGTTTTTGGAGTTTGGAGAAGCAACTGGTCTCGTGTGTTTTCTTCCGTAGCAGACACAACACCTTGGCCATTTAAAGCTTTATATGTTAAAAGGAGGATTTTGAAATCTGCCCTAAACTTAACTGGGAACCAGTGTAAGGGTTTAAGAACTGGAGTTATGTGTTTGTATTTTCTTGTTCTTGTAATAATTCTTGCAGCCGCATTTTGGATTAACTGAAGGCTGTATAGAGAACAGTTTGAACATCCAGTGAACATCGCATTGCAGTAGTCAATCCTACTAGAGATAAATGCATGAATTATTTTCTCAGAATCCTGTTTATTTAGAAAGCGCCTTAATTTCCTAACATTTTTAAAATGGAAGAAACATGATTTGGACAACTTTGTAATATGCACTTTAAATGATTCCCGAACAGATCTCTTATGTGATCCTTCCACAGTATCTCTCAAAATGATTTAGTTCAAATTGGTTATAAAGATTTCACTCCAGATTATTTTTTTATTATTAATTATGATGAGTCTTTAATTCGGATCGAACTCGGGCTAGCACTACGCCCAGAATTTGAAAAACAACCACCTTAGTTAGTGGAGCCACTGATGGCATCTTTGCTTCGTACCAAACTCGTTACTTTTGTGCTCCACAAAATATTGTAAAGTATTAATAAATGAAATATTTCAATACTTGATCGAATAATAACATCTGTGATTTAAGGATTTCACCTTTTCTTTCTCAAATGTGCTTACCTATATCATGACAAAGTACAGGGATAAACCTTTATTTTCTGTCTACTCCGTTTTAATTAAGTCAGACCAAAGAAAACATTTAAGGCTATTAAATGTGATCTCAAGAAAAGATCAGGGTTAATTATAATACTAATAACAGGAGCGATTATAACGATACAGTGCAAAAGTAAATACTAATTGAAAGAGCCGGGAATCCATGAGTGAGGCATCTTATTTTGTTTAACTCTTGCTATCGTATAGTACATTCTGCCTGTCGGCGTTAGTTATATTTATATTTTTTAGACATCAGACACTAGAAGCTGCTGACGAACCCTTCTCTTCGTTGTCAGTCTGTAGCAGCGAAAAAATAAAAGCAATGAGTTGTAACAGACGTCATTGAAGTGGATCATGAATTTGTGTAACGTTAATGAAAATGGCCAGGAGGTGCACGAGAGAGAGAGACACACACACGCGCACGCGAGAGACACACACACACACACAAGAGAGACGGCTGTCCTCATAAGGCCAAGAAGGCAGTTAAAGAATGCACCGGGCTTGTTTTTAAAGAGACTGATTCGAGCATTGTTTTAACCTCGTTGTATTTAATGAAGACTTTTTTCTATTGGATTTTAACCTCCACTTCACTTCTGTTTACAGCAATCGGTTTGTAGCGTGCATTGTTGCAATGATACTTTTCTTGGTTGTTTATTAAATTCCGGATTTTTCAAATGTTCTTTTTTTTCTGTGCTTAAAACTCATAAAAAAGTGTTTTTGTTGAGCGGTTCGTAGCACTATAGCGCGAACTCTTGCAATGTTAGTTTTCTCTGTTGTTCAAGGTTTTCTCAGTGTTATTCAATGTTTTTACCAGTGGTGGGCCGTCAGGGCCTGCAAGGCCTTCTCTGCTGGCCTAAAAAAATATCTGAATCACAAACTGATGTTAATTATATTTTGTCCATGAATACTTATTAAATAATTCCAAATAGTCTGTCCGCTTCCTTTCATAGCTTTTCCAATGGTTGTGCTGCTTCCAGACATTTATTTTCGTATTAAAGCATTTAACCAATCACATTTCAGCCATCACTTGTTGCCAGGCAGGGTCAAAGTCAAAGAAGTCTGCCCGGAGGCCTTCACAATCCGTTCTGCAGGCCCTCTAACACAAAATAAATGTCGATTAAACTGTTGCTTCAACCAATCAGATTTTGAGTTGGTGTTACTAGGGCCTGGGTGGCACGGTGGCACAGTGGGTAGCGCTGCTGTCTCGCAGTTGGGAGACCTGGGGACCTGGGTTCGCTTCCCAGGTCCTCCCTGCGTGGACTTTGCATGTTCTCCCCGCGTCTGCGTGGGTTTCCTCTGGGCGCTCCGGTTTCCTCCCACAGTCCAAAGACATGCGGTGAGATGGATTGGCGATTCTAAATTGGCCCTAGTGTGTGCTTGGTGTGTGGGTGTGTTTGTGTGTGTCCTGCGGTGGGTTGGCACCCTGCCCGGGATTGGTTCCTGCCTTGTGCCCTGGGATTGGCTCCAGCAGACCCCCGTGACCCTGTGTTCAGATTCAGCGGGTTGGAAAATGGATGGATGGATGTTACTAGGGCCCTCTTGCAGGCGTACGGCAACGTCACCGTATTCAGACCCGTTGATTGGATAGGATGGTGTAAGTATGCCATGGATGATTTTGCAGGAAAATCTCCCACTGATCTCCTTGACTTCCTTCATCAGAAAAATCTGAATGAGAGCATGGGGCAGCTGTACACATTGGTATGTTTGGCGATGACCATTCCCGTGTCCACTGCTTCTGTCAAGCGGACATTTTCAGCCCTAAAGCGAATTAAAACTTATGCCAGAAATACGACAGGGCAGGTTCGACTTTCAGACATTAGCTTCGATGGCGATAGATGGAACTATGGCGATGTGATGGAACTGAAGCGCATGGATAATCTGTACGACAGAGTAATTGAACTGTTTTTGAGGAAAGAGAGGAGGATGGATTTTGTTTACAAATAATCCGAACTTTTGGTGAGTTATATGTTGCAATTTTCCTAAATAATATTGCAAGTTTATGAGTTATTATTGATGTTTTTTATGTGTGTCGCGGGCTGTAGCTGCAGTAGAAAGGAACTTGTTCACCCCTGGTTTGTCTATTCAATAAAGGCATTTATTGTGGCTACAGGAGTTATCTATCTGTGATGCAACGGCTCTATATACTGTATTTCTGCATATTAAGATGGTTTTTTATAACTATAAATTAGTTTTTGAGGGGCGGGTTGATTCAGACAGAGCACTACTGAAGGCCTAGGTATGAAATGCACGGTCCGCCACTGGTTTTTACATTTAGTTTACTATTACACTGTGCATTCTATGGTATAATTAACTATATTTGTAATTCAAAATCTTTAAAAAAATATATTTACATATAGTTCATACGGTCTGGAACAGGTTAATTGTATTTACATACAATCCTATGGGGGAAATTACTTTGGGTCACAACCAAATTGGGTTATGACCAGAGTTTTGGAACGAATTACGGTCGTGACCCGAGGTTCCACTGTATGTTGAAAAACCCTGGAAAACCCATATTTGAGCTTTTAACAATTTTGGAATGTTTTATTTTAAATAAAAAATCTAATAATATATGCACAAGTTATGTGTTCTGGTTGGCTGAACAAATAAGTCAAAAGTAGCAGAAAGAACAAACAAAAGGTGTAATGTTAAGGAAAAAACAGATAAGAGAAAGATCTATTAAAAGAAATATTATGATGAAAACTGCTATTAGAAAAAACAAGAAACGCTTAAAGAGAAACATCAAGTATGGTTTTCATTTTATGATTCTGATCTTGTGAAATTTCCATTTTTTGAGTTTTGGTTGTTCCTTGATTAAGACATCTTGGTTTCAAATGATTTAATGGTGTCAGTTTACAGGCTCAAATAGATGCATTTACCCGCCGAGCCAGGGGGTAGGCGCTGTCCTCTAACACTTTCTCCTTTCTCCCTGCAGAACAACTGAATCTACAACCTAACAATGTCACTTCTGGTTCCAACCCTCAAGATCCCACCTCTTCCTGATGTCACTTCTGGTTCCAGAATGCTATTCACCCCGACATCACTATCTACTGCCAACTATATATATATACAGTGGTGTGAAAAACTATTTGCCCCCTTCCTGATTTCTTATTCTTTTGCATGTTTGTCACACAAAATGTTTCTGATCATCAAACACATTTAACCATTAGTCAAATATAACACAAGTAAACACAAAATGCAGTTTGTAAATGGTGGTTTTTATTATTTAGGGAGAAAAAAAAATCCAAACCTACATGGCCCTGTGTGAAAAAGTAATTGCCCCCTGAACCTAATAACTGGTTGGGCCACCCTTAGCAGCAATAACTGCAATCAAGCGTTTGCGATAACTTGCAATGAGTCTTTTACAGCGCTCTGGAAGAATTTTGGCCCACTCATCTTTGCAAAATTGTTGTAATTCAGCTTTATTTGAGGGTTTTCTAGCATGAACCGCCTTTTTAAGGTCATGCCATTGCATCTCAATTGGATTCAGGTCAGGACTTTGACTAGGCCACTCCAAAGTCTTCATTTTGTTTTTCTTCAGCCATTCAGAGGTGGATTTGCTGGTGTGTTTTGGGTCATTGTCCTGTTGCAGCACCCAAGATCGCTTCAGCTTGAGTTGACGAACAGATGGCCGGACATTCTCCTTCAGGATTTTTTGGTAGACAGTAGAATTCATGGTTCCATCTATCACAGCAAGCCTTCCAGGTCCTGAAGCAGCAAAACAACCCCAGACCATCACACTACCACCACCATATTTTACTGTTGGTATGATGTTCTTTTTCTGAAATGCTGTGTTCCTTTTACGCCAGATGTAACGGGACATTTGCCTTCCAAAAAGTTCAACTTTTGTCTCATCAGTCCACAAGGTATTTTCCCAAAAGTCTTGGCAATCATTGAGATGTTTCTTAGCAAAATTGAGACGAGCCCTAATGTTCTTTTTGCTTAACAGTGGTTTGCGTCTTGGAAATCTGCCATGCAGGCCGTTTTTGCCCAGTCTCTTTCTTATGCTGGAGTCGTGAACACTGACCTTAATTGAGGCAAGTGAGGCCTGCAGTTCTTTAGACGTTGTCCTGGGGTCTTTTGTGACCTCTCGGATGAGTCGTCTCTGCGCTCTTGGGGTAATTTTGGTCGGCCGGCCACTCCTGGGAAGGTTCACCACTGTTCCATGTTTTTGCCATTTGTGGATAATGGCTCTCACTGTGGTTCGCTGGAGTCCCAAAGCTTTAGAAATGGCTTTCTAACCTTTACCAGACTGATAGATCTCAATTACTTCTGTTCTCATTTGTTCCTGAATTTCTTTGGATCTTGGCATGATGTCTAGCTTTTGAGGTGCTTTTGGTCTACTTCTCTGTGTCAGGCAGCTCCTATTTAAGTGATTTCTTGATTGAAACAGGTGTGGCAGTAATCAGGCCTGGGGGTGGCTACGGAAATTGAACTCAGGTGTGATACACCACAGTTAGGTTATTTTTTAACAAGGGGGCAATTACTTTTTCACACAGGGCCATGTAGGTTTGGATTTTTTTTCTCCCTAAATAATAAACACCATCATTTAAAAACTGCATTCTGTGTTTACTTGTGTTATATTTGACTAATGGTTAAATGTGTTTGATGATCAGAAACATTTTGTGTGACAAACATGCAAAAGAATAAGAAATCAGGAAGGGGGCAAATAGTTTTTCACACCACTGTATACTGCCTCCATTTTGTCTTTTGTCAGTTCCGTTTTGAACTCTGTCTGTAAAGATGTAATCTCCTTGTTTTGCTGTACAGTATATGGGGGAATCCCCCACACTTTTGACGGTGTTTGTGTCTTTATTTTACAAAGGCTAAGAAGAGGAAAGGAAATATAATGTTGAACTTAACAGTAAAAAAGAAAACTTAAACTACAATTTAAAAACATTTTTTGCAGATCAAGCTTGCAAAAATATGTTTAGCAATCCATATGTGAACGATTAACAACCTGTGAAAGCCAACCTGGACACAGACAGACAGGAGACAGTATTTCACCCTGCCTCTACTCCTTCTCAGGCTTTGTCGTCTTCCTCCCGACTCTGGCTGAAGAATGGTGGGGACTGGCCCTTTTTTATTGGGCACTCGGAATGACTCCAGATCCCCAACGAGCTTCTTATGGCCACACTTCCTGGTGTGGCAGAAGTGTGGCCAAATAAGGCCCTGGTAATGTCCATGTGCTCCCTGGCGGTGACAACCGGCCCAACAGGGTTGAGCTCCCAATACTTTTTTCCACTTTTGAGATAAAAAATAATCATTTGGTCATAACTGACATAGGCACATTTCAAAGTGCATAAAAACAAATTAGTGCACAGTGCTAGCAATAACGTTTGTTTCCCTTTTGAAATAAAATAAACATTTTGCTCACATCCAATCCAGGCACATATCAAAGTTCATAAAATCAAAAAAAGTCCACAGTATTAGCAATAACATTTGTTTTCCTTTTGAAACAAAATAAATATTTTGGTCATATATGACCCAGACACATCACAAAGTGCACTTAACAGAATAAAAAAGAACTATCAATGATATCAGTGCACAAACCCATAACAAGTAATAACAGTACCTAACACACATTAATACATAGTCTACACCACACTGAGGAACATGGGTTCATTTTAAATGTATGCTAAGCAGTGCGTTTTTTGTGAACACAAAAGGTGGCAGTACACATACATTGTGCAAATCAAATCTGAGGTACTGTGAAAGTATATAGAGGCTGATGGTCCTAGTGCTACATGTTTTGTTTACTTAGTTAAAAAAACATACCATTTAAAATTTTAAATTAAAAAATCATCAGGTAGAATAATAATAATTATTTATACAGCGCTTAACTCACTACTAAGAACGCTTTGCAAGCTCAATGCAGGGACACAAACCCATGATCTTGTTATTGAGAGACAGTGGCACTACCATTAAGCTACCTACATATGCATACAGTACAGTATAATATTGTGCCTGATAGTTTAAAATTACAAAAATTACAAACAGTATTTCTGAAATCAAAAAATATTAACTGCAGCATAATAACAGGATAATAAAAAGCTCTACATCCTACAAAAGAGTTGTTATGTAGTCCTGCAAAGCAATCAGTGCTTAATTTGATTGAGTTTAAAAGAAAATTCCAAACCATTTGAATAGTCTATACTATCTGGATGCAAAAAGCAATTTATACTTTGCCTTTTAAATCAAGTCAATGCTGATTGTGTCTTCTTTATTATTTATACTGTGAAGTTCACAGGGAACCATGCTATACATGTTGTCTTGCTACACTTTATGTATAAGCACCTATAGATTTGCAAGAACAGTATGCCACTCTTTGAACTGCTGTCTAAGACAAGGGTTAGATTATTCAAAGGTCCTAAGGTGTTTCCAAGACGGCCAGAGTTGACCACCAGAGTACATATGGGCTAGGGCTTAAATATCATGCTAACAATAACACCAGACGTACCGAGTAACAGAGGGTGAAAGGTAATAGCAAAGGAGGAAAGTTTTACTTTGGTAGGAAAGGAACCATGCTAGATAGATGGGAGAAAATAGTACTGATGCTAGGTATGTCCTAAGGTGAGCCAGGGTTTCTTTTGTCTTATTTTGTGCATTAATGTGATACATTGTCCTTCCTTATGTTTTTCATTTGTCTTGTCTTTATTAATTTATTAATAAACCTTGTTATTTGTGAGAGTAGTTTGGCATAATTAATGCAACTCTAGTTCAGGCATACAAATGAGCCGCCCAATTGATTACAATACTACAAATGCATATTACACTTTAAAGAGTGCCACCATGGAAGCTTTCCAGTGGATTAGGATGTGGTGAGAGAGGACATGCAGGTGATGGGTGTAACATAACAAGATACAGAGGACAGAAAGACTTGAAAGAAGATGATCTTCTGTGGCAACCCCTAACGGGAGCAGCTGAAAGAAGAAGGGGTAGGGGATGTTCCAAAGTGCACTGTATCATATCATGAATAATTGCAGGTACTTACAGTACATTGCTTAGGGCTTTTTGAATTCTCTCATTTCCCTTTCGCTCTCTCTTTTTGTTCTGCTCCTATGAGCTGTACAATGCTTGACCCAAACTGCCTTTACAATAATTCTTCAATAGCTCATTTATTGTTAATGTCTTCAATAATTGCACAATTTACTTATATGGTAGGTAGCTTAAATCCAAATATGATTGTAATTTTCATTTTTTCTTGTGAAGTTTTGACCTGCAATATTTTCTTGTGATTATACACTCACTGGCCACTTTATTAGATATACCTGTCTAACTACTTGTTAACACAAATATTTAATCAGCCAATCACATGGTAGCAACTCAATGCATTTAAGCATGAAGACATTGTCAAGATGACCTGCTGAAGTTCAATTTGAGCATCAGAATGGGGGAAAAAGGTGATTTAAGTGACTTTGAACGTGGCATGGTTAGTGGTGTCAGACAGGCTGGTCTCAGTATTTCAGAAACTGCTGATTTACTAGGACTTTCACACACAGCCATCTTTAGGGTTTGTGGAGAATGGTCTGAAAAGGAGAAAAACCCAATGAGTGGCAGTTCTCATGGCGAAAATGTGTTGTTGATGCCAGAAGTCAGAGGAGAGTGGCCAGAAGGGTTCAAGCTAATAGAAAGGCAACAGTAACGTAAATAACCACTAATTATACGCGAGGTATTCAGAAAAGCATCAACCTTGAAGAAGATTGGCTACTGTAGCAGGGAATACACACTTGGTGCCACTCCTGTCAGCTAAGAACAAGCTACTGAGAGTACTTTTCACATGGACTCTCCAAAATTGGATAATAGTAGATTGGAAAAACATTGCCTGGTCTAATGAGTCTCGATTTCTGCTACAACATTTGGATGGTAGGGTCAGAATTTGGCATCAACAACATGAAAGCATGGATCCATGCTGGCTTACAGCAATGGTTCAGGCTGGTGGTGGTGGTGTAATGGTGTGGGGGATATTTTCTTAGTACATTTTTAGCCCCTTAGTACCAACTGACCATCATTTAAATGCCACAATTTACCTGAGTATTGTTGCTGACCATGTCCATCCCTTTATGACTGCAGTGTACCCATCTTCTGATGGCTACTTCCAGCAGGACAACAGGCCATGCCACAAAGCTCAAATCATCTCAAACTGGCTTCTTGAACATGACAATGAGTTCACTGTACTCAAATGACTTCCACAGTCACCAGATCTGAATCCAGTGGAGCACCTTTGGGATGTGGTTGAATGGGAGATTTGCATCACAGACGTGCAGCTAACAAATCTGCAGCAACTGCAAAATGCTACAATGTTAGTATGGACCAAAATCCCTGAGGAATGTTTCCAGCACCTTGCTGAACCTATGCCACAAAGTATTACAGCAATTCGGAAGTCAAAATGGGATACTTGAGGTACTAGCAAAGTGTACCTAATAAAGTGTCCGGTGAGTGCATGTGAACAATACTTTTTATGGTATGCATTTTATAATAAGTAATATTGAATTAAAGTGTAAATCAAAGTTATATATACAGGTTTGGCAATATTAAACCGTAAAATTATTGCAGAGTTACATTGCAAAAACAAACTCATCCTTCAATATACATATTTATGAAAGAGCAAAGACAGGTAATGATTGTACATGTCAAACTTTACCAAATCTTTTTTTATTATATAATAATTTTGTTTAGTTTTGGTTCACCAAGTTCACTGCATCATATGTAAACAGAGCCTGGATGGGAAGTATGAAGTGTAGTGGATCACAGCATTTTTTGTGTATATTCCCTTACCAGAAACATGTAGATTACTTCTAAACTGCAGGTTTTGTGAAAGAAATACTGCTTTCAAGAATTAATTGACCTAAGTAAATAAGTTGCAATCTATTCATGGCCACCCTGTGTGACTTTTTTCCTAAATATATCTATTATCTCCTTACATAATCAAATTTAGAATATGCGACTCCAAACAAAATTAAGTTTTATCTGGTTTCATACAAACTATTCTATAATGGCAAACTATATCCAAAATGCCATTTTTTGTTCAAAGCACTTTGTCAAGGCAGAATAATGCCTTGGTAATGGTAATGGGGCCTTTAAAAAAGTCTATACAATGGAACTATTAGGACAGAGTTCCTTTTTGAGTTTTGTTTTATTTTTCTGTATCAACTCTAGTAATCAGATCTGTTGTTACAGAAACCACCTGTTGTTAGGGACATGTCCTCTGAGCATATGGCACTGCGACAATTTAAAAGGTCCCCCTGGATTTTACTTCCTAATCCAAGTTATCAATTCAAAACCCTTTTCTAATCGCTATTTTGCTAATGGGATTTTTGCTATTGACTTCTTTGTTCATTTTTTTACCTCAGTTTTTGTCTCTTGTTTTGGCTTTGATGCTGATACTTTTTGATCTTCTGGTATAGACCCTTTTTCGGCTCTCAGCTGTTCTCCAGGCTCGCTCCAAAATCAAGTCTGCTTGAAAACATAACTGAAACTGACACGTCCTTTACCATTCAATTTTATTAGTAATATTAAGTCAAATTCCCGTATTGTGTTTTACAGTAGTCCCGAATAGTAAATGTTTCTAGGTTATCTTCAAGATTCATATACTGTATATGCTTTTGTCATATATACAACAAGTTTGGGCCATTTATATGTTCAGCTCCATCATTCATTCATATTCTGAAACAGAATATAATCAAAACTGAGTCAAGGGGCCAGAACCAAGAAAATGTGACAGTTTAACACAAGGCAAATACACACCACTTCATCCAGCATGTCTTTAAGATGGTGATGGAAACTGGAAAAAATACTACAAAGGCATGAGGATGGTGTACAGACTGCATTTCATATAGAGATGCGAACCCAGGGATCTAAAGCTATAAAGCATCAGAAGTAACTACTGTACGACCCACAACTAAAATTATTTGGCTATATGGTTATTCTTTAGAAATGGTAGACAAAATAGACATACCATGCAACTGGCTCCACTTAATGAGGATATTTACTATGGATTTTTTAATTAATAAAAAGTTAGTGATACATTTTCCTGTCCCTTAAATTAAAATATTAGCATCTGTCCTGATTCTTCATGTCAGTAAACACCAATGATTGGCTTACATTTTTGATAAAGAATGACTGTCCCTTTTTCAGTTGTCAAAGAGTACTTATTGTACCAATTATAGCACTTTCAATATTTCTGGGATGAAAAATAAGTGGAATCCCTTAATCAACCAGCACTGGTAATCTTTTTTAATTGTATTATAATTGTCCTTGCCTTTTATTAGCTATCATTAGTCCCAAAAGTGCATTCTATTTGAAACCAGTCAAACAGCAGTGTAAGTCCTCATCATTTTTAAAAATCTTGAATAGTCTTTTTTCTATTAATATACAGTAACACTTTCAATTGCTTCTTTGGGCATTGCTAGCAGATATCATTAGGAGCAGATAAAATGGCAGAAACATCTAATATTTCTTTGTTGTTTCTTTTAATTAATATTTATTATAATAAATGTAGGTTTATGGACAGAAGCTCTGGTATCTTTCAGAAATCTTTGAAGGTCAGAAATTAAAATAAATATGTAGATCGACATAGAAGTTCTGGCAAAGTTTGAAAAGCAGGGCACTATAAAGCACAGAGAGAAGGCTAGCCCAAGTCATTACACATAGTAATGTGAATGGGACTACTATTCTATGACAACAAATGTAACAAAGCAGCAAAGGGACTATGTATGCTGGAAGAAGTTCCAAGTTTTTGGGGAGATGAATAAACAGAGAAACCATCACACCCAGCAGACAGGGCTTAAGGCCAATGAATTTAGTTCCAGAGAAGAAGAGGGATTGTTTTGCATGCTTTGTTTCAATTTCTGTGTTCCTTGTAATCATCGCTGCATTTTTCTCTAGCTTTTACATAAGCTCAAGAAATACAGAAATAGTTTAACAAACAATAGCAACAAAGAATACAAAAAAGAAGGAAAAAATCTGACTTGTCTAATGAAAAAAGAGCAGTCAGAGAATTATACATTTGAATTACTGTAGGTATGAAGGAGCCCAAGTAGTGTTTCTTGAAACATTTATTCGCTAAAAATACTCAAAGATAGCATACAGGGTATGTTAGAGAGGATGTTCAGCATTGTTCACCATGGCCATCAGCTTTTTCTTCATTATCTTCTCCCCTGGTACCTCCACAAGATTGAGAATGTGTCCCATAACTGAGGCTGCTTTCTTAATCATCTTGTTGATTCAGTCAGTATCTCTTGAAGTAATGATTATACTAGTTATATTTTGGTCTGTCTGGAATTATCCTGGATTAAAAGGCTTTCCTGTTACTATGTACGCACAAAATAAAACACTGTCTTATTATCTTAATTCACTGAATACTTTTGTTTTTTACTATGTATTCTTATATCAGAAAACATTTCTGAAAAAAATGTTATTTAAATATGAATTCATTTTCCTTTGAAACTTTAAGTTCATCAACTGCTTCCAGAGAACAGTTTTCTTCCACCTCCAACTCTAAACTTATGCATTCCTGGCAGGAATAGCCCTTTATATTTAATCTAGCAGATCACTGCTGGGTCAGAATAAAATACATGTTTAGGATCAGGGATCCCATCAAAGCCATTAGAGTTGCTCCCTATTTGCTGGCAGCCCCCAGGTGCATTAAACCAACATACATGGGTATTTGGGGGTTCATTGTGCCATTTACTATGTTAGGACCCACCTTCATTCTTTTTGCCCTCATTTCCACCTTTTCTTTTTCATTAGGCAGCTCTGAGCAGAAGGCTGACACCCTGACAGAATATATATTTTATCCAAAAGAGTTTATAAAACAGTAAAGTTCACATTAGATTCCCTAAAATAAATGTTTGGACATCATTATGTAATGTAATCGATCCTCTTCTATTCTGTTTCTCTTCTCAACATCCTTTTGTGGCACAAAGTACAACTGCTACTTTGACAAGCTACTCTAGTCCATATTAGACAGTGGAGTGAATGAGGACCATCAAGCCCAACAGGTGGCAAGATCTATTTGTCATGTTTACTGTATTTTACAAAGGCATTATTATAGGGTCATTACTGCAATTATTGTGACATGTACAGATAATTTTGTGTTTAAGCAAACATTGTTCAGTTTAGCTGTTTACAGTTATTATTCTTGTAAATCTGTATAAGCACTTTAACATGTAGTCAGTGAAGATCACCATGAGAGAATAAATTGAAATTAAACAAAAATTGTTACTTTCTCTCCCCATGATGTAGTGCAGAAATGCCAAGAAGGTCCTTGCTGCAGTAGAACTGGGGAATACATTAGCATTCAGTAAAACATTGTCATTAATTAAGGACTGCAATTTCTTGCTATTCTTTAGTTTAAAGGACATGAGTAGTACTTTTCTGTTTAGCAGACTTTCCTGTAACCCTTTGAATAACAGAGTATTTGTAAAATTCAAATATTAAAAATAAGTGTTTTACGCACCCATTGTAGTTGATAGGGACTTCATCCAAAACGTATTTGCATCCATTCCCAATGTGAACACAAATAAAATTATAATGGTTGGGGACTTTAATAGGGCCCTATGGAATCTGTTTTATTTTATCTTTTTTGATTTTCGGTTTTTCACCATTTTATTTTTCCTGCAGAGTCCAGAGCCATGATCATAACATTATAAAAGGCACCTTCTGAGCAAAAGCAAGTTAACATTGCTAAATCTGTTTTCTTTTTAATCTGAAGAGATACCAACAGAAACATTTTCTTTTATAAGGGAGCAGCATAAACAGTCTATGTTCAATCGCAACTCTTTGAGGGCTAATATATTTTCCAAAAAACTCAGTTTTCTGAAAAGTGCACAAAGCAATGGTTTCACACATAAATAAACATAAAAAGTCTGTTGCTGCCTGTTGTGCCTGCTGTTGGCACCTGTTTGCAGTTTGCGTGGTGGGTTGGCTGCCTGGCTGTCTTTGCGAGACAGGTGTGTGAGGGTGGCAGTTGTAGTGAGACGCAATATGGTTTGTACCTCCTGTCATCGTAAGTGTCTGTTGTCCCTGGCGAACTTTGCCATAGGTGCATCAGCTACATGAACGTGTTCAGCACCACGATCAGCTGGGGACTGATCAGCTGATGCAGGTATGTTACTTTCATTTTCGATCTACATCTCCTGATTATTTGCATCAAAATCGGAGTCCGACAAATCAGATTCCAATTCAGTGATAATACAAAAAAAAATTAGTCATCCATGGATTATTTTGCTTTAAGCATTCACTTTGGTATCTCTCAACATGCCATTTTTAGAAGCTATTTGGTCTTCGCTGCTCATGCATGCTCAGGGAATCGAGGTCAAATCAACCAAGCTAACATTCTTTCTAGCAAAAGCATATCGAAAAGCACTGTAACAAGAAGATTACTGATTTTTAGCGATTGCCAGCAAGACCGAGGCTTTCAAAATAATAATTATAACAAAAACTGCGTTAATGTGCGATAAAATAATTGTCGGTGTTAATTAATTAATGCATTAACACGATAAAAACACGTTAACTTGCCCAGCCCTGATAAAAACATTTTAAACTCCCTCCCTTTCAAAGATCCCAGAGTACAGTGGGTAAAGGATCACTCACTCACATCACAGAAAAGGAATGGAAGGTAGCAATGCACAGAATTCACTCGAGCACCATATGCGCAAAACATACAATTATTCAACTTAAAATTATATATCAAGCGCATCTCTCTCATTTAAAATTGTCCAAAATGTTTCCTGGGCAAGGTCCAACCTGCGAATGATGCAATCAAGTTCCAGCCTCAATGGGCTATATGCATTGGGCGTGCACCAAATTAACATCATTTTGGACAAAAAATGTAAATGCCTCTCAGACAGCCTTGGTGTCACAATCCCTCCTAATCCACTAACAGCTGTGTTTGGTGTACATCTAGATGGGCTTAAAGTGGAGAAGGACAAACAAATTGTAACTGTCTTTACTATACTATTGGCACATAGACTTATCTTGCTCTACTGGAAGAATCCTAAATCATCTCTTTTAAGTCAGTGGATAAGTGATGTTATATACTATCTAAAATTAGAGAAAATCAAATTCTCACTTATAGGATCTGTACAAAACTTTTTTAAAACCTGGATCTGATAAAAAATATTTTAGAATAAGCATTTAAATTGAGGAAGTGGATTCTCTCCCCTCTTTTTCTATTTTATCTTTTTATTCAATTATTTATTTACATATTTTTACTATTATTAAAGTGCTGCTTTGCTGACCTAACTCTCTTTCTCATGGGTGAGGGTCGATTTGTTTCAAACCAGTTTTGTTGAACTTGACTTGCATGTATGGAATGTTTTTGGATTTTAATAAAATAAAATAAAAAACAGAAGTGTTTTAAAGTTTTGAAGGAAATACGATTTAACAGTTTATTCTTGTGTTATCAATCTGTAAACTATATTGAGTACATTAGATAAGGCTTCATAAGCAGGAAGAAAACACTGTTTTTGTGATTTATGTCCAAATTCTAGCTGAAATCTTCACAGTTATGATGTTCTTCTGACAAGCTTCTGTTTCATGTTTAGGATTCGCAATTCAAATTTGTGTACAATGTCCATATCTTCATAAATCTACTTTAATTTATTTTCCTCTTTTTGATTTATGTAAGTTAGGCAAATATGATCACAACATAAGTAGCTGAGTTAATGAAACGAAACAGGAAAGATGGATTAGGAAGCATCATGTGTTTGGCTGTTAACTGTCATAAAACTAACCCTATTCATTTATTTAAAGTTGCTTTAAATGTCAACTGACAATGCGAGTTCCTAGACTGACACAGAGTATACACAAGGACAACAAATGTGAATAGAGCATTTATGCTGTATTTTTATGGTATATAGGATATTTAAAAACAAGTAATAAAGGTAAAAAGAACAACGAACAATCTCAAACTACTTGGTAGTGGCAAATGGAACGTGCATTCATTGAATGTCGTTTAGAATGCAAAACATATTGTAAGAGCCATTTGCTAATTATTTAAGCTATATTAAATGTTTGCCTAAATATTAGTGTATAGTCTTTGAGAGGTTCTTATAACTCCCACAAGTTGAATTGAATTGGTATATTCTAACTACTTCTTGCCCCTCTGACTATAGAATAGTCTCAGTTAGTGACCTGCATTTCTGTGTGTAAGGCATGGAGGGCACACAGTTTTAAACCATGCCTTACACGCTGAATAGTATGAAAGTTAACGTGCTCTGTATTAAATTTGCAGTGCCGTACGTTAGAACGTACTGAAGATGAAATAAAGCATTTTTAAGTATAGAAACAACTGAGGTTTGGCAAGAAAAGATAAGTAAGGTAAGAAACACTTTCTCTCATTTTATTTTGCTTTTTATTCTATGTGTGTAACAACTTTTTTTCTTTATTCTTGTGTGGACTATTTGCTTTGAATTTTCACTAAATCTTTTAAAATGAAATTTTCGACTGAGAGATTTCTTTCGGCACGTGTTTTACCCATGCTTCATCCTGCCTTTACGCAATCACAGCTACACTAAAAGTGTATAACCTGCCTAAGATGAAAAGTTTAAAACCAGCCTGTGATGTCGGATAGCAGCGGAAGAATACAAGGATTTGAAAGACTGGACAGGTACTTTAATCTCTGTCGTTTGATCGACATTTGAGAAAACTGCTAGCACTCCTTGTGTGTCTGTATAAACTAAGATAAAGGAGCTTAAATACCTTAAAGGGAACCTCTCCTGGTGTATGATCGGAAGCCCAAAGGGACATCAAACTCCGCACGGAAGCCTGGGTGGGTTGAGTGGACACCCTGATGACTGTGACGCAACAGAGGGGGACCATCTCCATGACAATAGCCAGCAGTTCACTGTACCAGCACAGACAATGTTAATCTCCAGTCACTTGTTATTGACCAACCCTTCAGAACCAGGTGTTGATCTTCAGTTGGAAACAGACAAAACATATGAAGAGTTATCCAGATTGATGAAGTTCATAAAGGATTTACAAAAACATGAATCTAACTATGAAAAAATAAACACAATCATTGAGACAGACTTCTACACTTTAATAATGGAATAAAAAGGGTATAATAAGGTTACAAAGAAAGCACTTCCACAAAAGGAAAACAGTTGGGGACCGTCCCGGTATAATGTTTGTTGGACAAAAGAGAAAACGAAAAGACTTGTATCATGATCAAAAAGCATTTACAGCAATTGACCATGGGTAACAGAAAAGTTGGCATTTTTGTACATGGATAAAATGGAGGACGGAAATGAGTTGGCAGGAGATGACGTCAAAACTGTTGGATGGATACGACATCATCAAAGAGGGACCAGCAGTGATGTAATGGAGGAAGCAATGTCACCAGATGGAGCCGGAAGTATCGTCATCAGATGGCGTCGGAATTTAAGTCATCGGCAAGTGCCGGAAGTGACGTCTGGGCAGCCATCTTGGAACCCAGAAGTAAGGTACGTTTACAAGAGAGAGCGCCTGTTAGCACAAGAAATAAACACCCTGTCTCGCGATGTTTCACTCACCTTTGGGCTTGTTGACTGCCGCCTAAACTCATGTGTGTGACAAAGGTTAAATAACAAATTCCTTTCAACGCAAAGCGACGAAGACTAACAAAAAAGGCTATGTAAAGGTTTTGATGCTAAACTGAAGACTTTATACACGTTTTTAGAAAGACAGTGGACAGTAATGGAAACACGTCAAAATAAATGCCTCAACATGCAGCCTCCTGATTTTGCAAACCAGTTCAAGGCGTATAGGTTTACTAATGATATCACTCCTGCTGACAGTGTCTCCCAAGTCTCTGCAAAAACTAAAAGTCAAGCAAGTTCAGCGGCTACCTCAGTTATGTCCGCAGGACTCTAGAAACAACACACGCTGTGCTGTTTGCCAGAGCTGAGGCTCAAAAAAGGCAGTGGGCTCTAGAGTTGGAAGAGGCACGGTTGAGAGCCAAAAGAGAATTTGAAGAAGCACAGCTAAAGGCTAAAAGAGATCAGCTGGCACTACAGACTGCAATAGCAGAATGAACACCAAAATAAGGCACAAGTACCTCATGTGCGGTATAGAAAGATCCCAGTATTTGATGACGATCAAATGAACTATGTGGACTTTATTGGAGTATTTGATTGTGCTATTGATACGTGTAAATACTTGCCACTGACAGAAGGTTACAAAAAGGGCAGAATGAAGCTTGAAAACCTCTATGAAAACCAACTACAGATAACAGATGCATACATGAGGAAAACCAAAGGTGGCCGCAAATAAAGCTAGATGATGGAGAAGGTCTAATGGATTATGCGGTCTTTCATGTACTAACATTATCCAACTTAAAGGACAGACATGAATTTGAAAGTAGCGATAACCTTCGTACTATAATCTACAAGCTTCCATAAGACCTACTAGGACTGTGGCAATGCATACCTTGGAGTATCGAAAATACGGAAGGCAGACAAGCACATGTAACGGGCAGCCAGGATGCCGGGTTATCATGGAACAGCTGGAGCACTTCCGAGTGCTCTATAAAAGGAGACAGCTGCCACAACTCAGGTGGCCAGAGTCAGGAGGAAGGAAGACTAAGCTTGCTGGGAGAGGAGTGGAGGCAGCTAAGAAATAGGAAGAGTATTGTGTGCTGGTGCTTATGTACTGTGCTCTGGGGAGCAGGGTGAAACGCTCCCCAATTGCAAATAAAAGGTGTGTTGTGTGGCAAAGTCATGGTGTCTGTCTGTGGTCCGGGCTTCTATTAGAAACAGCTTGTTGACCTAGTGGACTTTCTGGAAGAACAGGCAGCAATAGCTTTGGATCCTGTGTACAGCACAGCACCTCAAAGCCATACTTTCAAGAAGGAAAAGGACAAGCCTGATCAAGGGAAGTTTCCTCAGAAAGGCAGCCTGAGAAAAAGCACTTTTGCTACAAGCTTCACTGTTGCTGCCAAAAAGCGGAATACAGACACTTCAGTCAAAAAGGCGGAGATGGCTGGTCGTGTATGCGGTAAGCACTGTCTTTTTTGCAATTAAAGTCACAATCTTGTTGAATGCAGTGCAATCCAGAAACTAACATACAAAAGTAGAATTGACTTTGTAAGATCTAAGGGCTTATGCTTGTAGCGGATGCCACATGTGGTATTATTCTGTGGGCAGTTTGCTGCCTCTTTGGGTGCATTGCAGGGAAGAAGGATGCTGTAAATACACCTTTAAGGAAGAGGTCAAAACTCGGTCAGGGCGGTTGGTGTTGAAAACTTAAAAACTGGAAAAGAAGGGGAGAAAGAGAGACATCTTGTGGTGGAGCAAAGAGAAGAGACGAGGTAGCACCAAGTAAAGTATCTGCTGGAACAAGTTCTTTTTTGAAGACTCAGTGACACAAGGGAGACACGTCTCTGAAGACGGACTTTTTTTCTTTGATTTCACTGACGAATACTTGGACCGGTAGGATTAAACTTTGTTGTTATCGGCTCGACGGCCGGCGTATTCCAGAAGGGTTTCTCTTTGCCCTGAACAATAAGGACAGTAAACCCATTTGGACAAACTGGTTTCTCTTATTTATGAACATTGCGCGTTTAAACCAGGAAGGGGGGTTTCAATTGCTATGTATTTGTTTGTTTGTTTTTTTATATGTAAAATAATATATGTGTTATTCTTTTGCTTCTTCTTTATTTTGTGATATGGCTTGTTGGTAATGCTAAGCTGGGACTGGTGGTGGGGGGGGTCAATAAAAGGACGAGTGTTGGTCACGTTGCCCGATAGATTTTAGATATTGAACTGCTTTACACTAGCAGTTTTCTAATCGTGCTGTAACCCGGGGTTTAGTTGTTCTCCCGGGGCAGCAGTACATGCTTTAAGTGCCTTAAGCAAGGACATCTTACTAAAGACAGTGTAGAAAAAAAATAATTGCAAAATATGCTGTCATTTACATCCAGCCATTCTGCAAATGAATAAGGAAATAGATACTGAAGATAAAGCCACACCTCCTAAAAAGGAGAATGCTAAATCGGAAAAGAAGAACATTTCTTCTTTGCATGTTTCTGTGGAACCACTAAAGACTTGTACTGCTACTGGGGCCAGTAAAGAGTGTGTCTTAGCTGTGATCCCAGTTAAAGTTAAGTCTAAAATGAATGAGAAATGTGTAGAAACATATGCTCTACTAGACTCTGGTAGCACAGCCACATTTTGCACAGAAAGCTTGAAAGAGCAGTTAACTTTTCCTGGAAGAAAAACTCAAGTTCATATAAGCACTGCAAAAAGGGACAAACTAAATAAACAGAAACATGTAAAATATTCAGTTTTATTGGAGTTACAAGTTATTTATCGAACTGCCAGAGGTGTACACACTGAACATTAAACTAGTGAAAAGGGAGAACATCCCTATGCAAGAAGATATCACGAGATGGTCTTATCTCAAAGATAAAGGCAGAAATTGGCTTGTTAATTGGTACAAAAGTCCCTAAAGCCATGGAGCCACGGCAAATCATAAACAGTAGAGGCGAAGGTCATTATGCTGTGAAGATGACTCTTGGATGAATTGTTAATGGCCTAAAAAAAGGGACAGACAATGAAAGACTACAAAGTTATACAGCCAATCGTGTGTCAATAATGGAAATAGAACAAATGTCACTCCAGCAATACAATACAGACTTTCCAGAGTGCAGTTGTGAGGAGAAGGAGGAAATGTCACAGGAGGACATTAAGTTCATGCGCATAGCCTCTGAGTCTGCCAAGCTAGTGGATGGACACTTTTGCATTAATCTGCATTTTAAAGATGAGACACTTAAATTGCCAAACAATCGTTGCATTGCAGAACAGTGTGCTATTGGCCTCAGGAGAAAACTTGCAAGGAATCCAACATTCCATTAGGATTACAAAATTTTCATTAAGGACATTTTAGACAAAGGATATGCCATTAAGGTATCCGCTGAACAGGTGTCACTCAAAAAAGAGACAGCATGGCACATCCCTCACCATGGAGTATATCATCCAAAGAAAAATAAAATTATAATGGATTTTTATCTGCACGGCTGAAAAGATCTGACTTAACTAACACTCTCATTGGAGTTCTTACATGATTCAGAGAGCAGCCAATTGCATAAATGGCAGATGTTAAATCAATGTTTTATCAAGTGAAAGTTCCATATGAAGACACTGATCTTCTTTGTTTCCTGTGGTGGAAGGTAATCTAAACAATAGACTAGAGAAATACAAAATCTTTTTTGTTTCTTATTCGTCACCCAGTTTCTTCTTATGCTTTACGAAGAACAGCAGAGGATGCCAGAGGCACAGCTTCTGAAGAAGCAGTTAACACTGTGCTTCACAATTTCTATGCTGATGACTGTTTAAAGTCAGTTAAACAGAAGAACAAGCCATAAAATTGGCCAAAGATCTTCAAGCCCTGTGTTTCAATTTCATCTTGCCAAATGAATTAGTAATAGCCGAGCAGTCTTATTGTCCATTCCTGAAGAAGACAGGGCAATTGATCAGGAGGACTTAGACTAAGACGTAACCCATGATTTCTTACCAGTTGAAAGTGCCTTAGGTATTCAATGGTGCATACAGACTGACAGTTTCAAGTTCCAGGTAAAGCTGCAAGATAAGCCTGCTACAAGACAAGGTATTCAGTTCAATACACTATATGATCCACTCAGATTTTTAGCACCAGTTATATTTCCTGCTAAGCTTATTTTTAAGGGAACTGTGTAAAGAGAAATATGGGTGGGATGAAGAAGTGGAGGTTAAGTATGTCCAGCAATGGAAAAACTGGATGAACAATTTGCAGCTACTTATGGATTACAATATAAACAGGTGCATTAAACCAGTTGGATTTGGACATATAATGTCTGCATCATTTTGGAGATGCTTCAGAAGACGCATATGGCATTGTTTCTTAACCTCTCATAACTAATAAAGAACATAAGAGGCATTGCTCATTTCTAATGGAGAAATCAAGAGTGGCTCCACTAAAACCTGTCAGTATACCAAGGTTAGAACTTACAGCAGCAGTGATAGCAGGCAAAATATACAAGATGCTAAAACAAGAATTGCAAATTCCCCTGTAAGAGACAACCTTTTGGACTGACAGCACCACTGTATTAAGGTACATTGCAAATAAAAGTGCACGCTACAAAACCTTTGTTGCCAACAGAGTTACAGTGTGCTAAGGGAGCACTCACAGCAATTGCAATGGAGATACTGTATGTCACATCTGCTCTAAACCCAGCAGACCAGGCATCAAGAGGATTGACTATAAAAAGCTTAATCAAAAGTAAGACATGAATTCAAAGTCCAAATTTCTTGCTACAGCTGGAATATGAATGGCCAAAGGGACCAGAAGAAGTGTACTTGCTTATTAAAGGTGACTCAGAAAACTAAAGATATGTGGTAAGCTCAAAAAGTGCAGAAGAAAAAACTGAAACAGTTAAAAGACTTATAGACTTACTGAGAATGGTTAAGCTTAAAGAAAGCAGTAGTGTGGTTCCTTAGATTCAAAGAAGTGCTATTGCATCTGAAAGAAGAGAGAAAGGCATTCCAATATATGGTCAGTCAATCTGGGCACAGCCCAAAAAGACAAAAAACACTAATCGCAGAACATATGAAGGAATACAATACACAACAATGAAGTTAAAGCCACTGTCTCTGAAAGATTTGTCTAAAGCAGAAAAGGAACTTATTCGCCTCAGTCAATTTTAAGCTTATCCAGAAGAGATAAAAGCTTTACACAAAAATCACCATGTAAAGAAAAGTAACGAAATCGACAAATATGCCTCAGTCATACAAGATGGAATCCTAAAGGTTGGAGGAAGACTCAGCAAAGCTGCTATAACAAAGGAGGCAAAACACCCTGCAATCATTCACAAGAATTCACATGTTGCTACTCTCATTTTGTGACACATTCACAAAGAACATGGACATTGTGGACGTAACTACATGCTAGCACAGTTGCGCCAGAAATATTGGATCCCACAAGCCAATTCAGCTATCAGAAACATTATCTCAAGGTGCAGAACACATGCAGAAGATACAATGCCAAAACGGGTGAGCAAAAAATGGCAGATTTACCAGAGGATCGTTTGCTAACCACCCTTTACCAAGGTTGGAGTCAATTATTTTGGCCCCTTCCAAGTTAAAAGAGGGCGAAGCCTAGTTAAGAGGTATGGAGTAATTTTCACTTGCCCAACAACAAGAGCAGCACATTTAGAAATTGCATATAGTTTGGACACTGATTCCTGTATCAATGCAATACGCCGATTTATTTGTAGAAGAGGGCAAGTTAAAAATGATGCGCTCAGATAATGGAACAAACTTTATCAGAATGGAAAGAGAGGTATGAGAAGCAGCTAAAAATCTTGAACTAGAAAATATTTCCAATACCATGATGAAGAAAGAAATCAAATGGATTTTTAATCCAGCGATGGCCTCCCACCATGGCGGAGTGTGGGAAACACAAATCAGAAGTATAAGAAAAGGTCCTAAACTCAGTACTGAATCAGCAGACTCTATATGATGAAAGTCTCCATACATTTTTTGTGTGAAGCAGAAGCAATCCTAAACAAAAGACCCCTCACAAAGGTTTCAGATGACCTGAATGACCTAGAGGAACACATCCAATCACATGCTATTGTTCAAGACACAACCCAGCCTACCCTCAGGTCTCTTCTCCAAAAATGACCAATATACCCAAAGACTTTGGAAACAAGTACAATATCTTGCTGATTTGTTTTGGAAAAGATGTAAAAAAAGAGTATTTGCCAATATTTCAAGAACGCCAAAAATGGCTCACACCAAAAAGAAACTTTGAATCAGGTGATTTGTTCTCATTGTAGATGAAACAGCACCTCGTAACTCCTGGCTAAGGGTCAAGTCAACAAGACAATGCCAGATGCAAAAGGAGCAGTCAGAAGAGATTGTGTGTAAACCAAAACCAACACACTGGACAGAACTATGAACAAACTGTGCCTGCTCCAGGAAGCAGCAATTAATTGAAATGACTAATCTTAAATGTTGCATGCTTAATTTGTTTAGTTGTACTTGTGCATTAACATTTAAGTATAAGTTTACATTTAAGTTTTAAGTTTCATAAGTTTGGTTTAAGTTCATTAATAGTTAAGGCTGTTACTAAGTAATGTTAAAAAATTGATTTCTGCTCTGAACATAAACAATTAAGGGCGGATGTGTAAGTGCCATTTGCTTGTCATTTAAGCTATATTAAATGTTTGCCTAAACATTAGTATATAGTCTATGAGAGGTTCTTATAACTCCCACATGTTGAATTGAATTGGTATATTCTAACTACTTCTTGACCCTCTGACTATAGAATAGTCTCGGTTAGTGACCTGCTTTGCCATGTGTAAGGCATGGAGGGCACATGGTTTTAAACCATGCCTTACGTGCTCAATAGTATGAAAGGTAACATGCTCCATTAAATGTGTAGTGTCGTACATTAGAATGTACTGAAGACGAAATAAAGGATTTTTAAATATAGAAACACCTGAGGTTTGACAAGAAAAGTTTATAGAAGAAACAATTTCTCATTTTTTTTGCTTTTTATTCTACTTGTGTAACAACCAAGGTTATTATAGTTAACGAAAACTAAAATCAAAACTGAAACTATTATTAAAAAAACATTTTCGTAAACTGAAATAAGATAATTAACAAAACCGAAATGAAAAACTAAAACTAAACGAAACTATTAAAGTAGCTGGAAAGACTAACTGAAATAAATAATAATTTACCAAAATATTTTTAGTTTTCGTTTTTGCTCTTAGTCTTTAACCCTTGTAAGCTTTCTCTAAAACAGAAAGTCGTCCACCACGAGCCGCCCGCATATATTCATCCAGTGAACGGGGGCTGGTGACGGAGGATGGCTGTTCACACAGCATTTGCGGTGACAGAGCAAGCTGAGTGCGGGTGCGTCAAGCGTGAGAAATAGAAAGCGATTTGCGTGTTGCCTTGTGCTCGTTGTATATCAAGATGTAATTCATACGGCTGAAATCAGAATTTACTGGTCAACAAAACATTTACCATATGGACAAAAAAATCACGAGTGAGTAACGTTTCAGTTTATTTCTCAGGTGTCTGCTTTTTATTGACAGCAATTCACCTGCCACTTCGCACAGGAGAAATCTTTTTTACTTTCTCATATACGAAGTATAGAGAAAGTATAGTAATCATGAAAAAATTCGACCTCGATATTTTGATGAATCTTGACGTTATAGACTAACCAGTGTCCAACAATACTGTTTTTTGGAATTGTGTGTGTACGTGCGCGCATGTATGTGTGTGTCTGTTTGTGTGTAAACACGATAATTAAAAAACGCAACTAGATAGATGGATGAAATTCGGCATGTGGTTGTTACACCACAATTATAGATCTGTATTAACTTTTGGGCCAATCCATCAACCGGAAGTGGTACTTTACCTGAACACATACTTAATTTTTTTTTTTTACTTATACAGCTGCAGAGTTCAATTTATTTAACTTTACTTTTATAATAATTGTCCATCTATCCATTATCCAACCCACTATATCCTAACTACAGGGTCACGGGGGTCTGCTGGAGCTAATCCCAACCAATACAGGGCGCAAGGCAGGAAACAAACTCCTGGCAGGGTGCCAGCCCACCGCAGTATAATAATTGTTCAATATATTATTAATTTGATTTGTTGTTGATGGTTCCTTAATGTACATAATATAAAAATATAATCATTGTCTTGCGGTTTACTCCTCAAATATCCATCCCCATATCTGAGTATACAAGAAAGTCAAGGGGAGAGCACTCCTGGTTTTTCAAAATAAAATGGCACTGATTGAGAGACTGACTAGGTCATCATATACAGGTAAGATCAGCATATTGTTGCTGACCAATCACTTTTGCTTTAAAAACATCGTTTAACAACGAAGCGATACAAACAAAGGTAGAGAGTCTGACAAGTGATGAAAAACCAAACATGCTAATGGGTTTTGTATTTATTCCATATTTATTAATTTATCTTTTTTAGTTCATATTCACAACTCAAAATACCTGATACTGTGAAAGTAATCCATTAGCAGAATTACATTTTAAAATATTTGTCTCCCTTTTTTCAATGTTTTTCTCTCTCTCTCAAAGTAGATAGTTGAAATATCATATTCTTTTTGTTCTTAACATCAGCCTTATCATACATATTGCATACCAGATTTTTTCCTGCCTTGCATCGAAACCTGCTGCGGTAGGCTCCAGATTTCCATCAATCCTACTCTGGATAAACAGGTTTAGATAATGTATATATTGTTCTTAACTTCAGACGCGGTCTCTGTTGTTTTATGCCTGTCCGTACTCCTATTACCCGCTCTTGCTCTGCTCATTATGGGTTTACTGTCCTTTATGGTGGTCTATTCAAGACTCACTGCCCCTAACCTTGACACTACATGCTCCTGATCTGGCGGCGCCACGCAGGCTGCGGCTGCACGGGCTCATGATAAAAACACATTCTTTATAGTGATTTAATGTCACTCAACATGGAAATTCAGACATATACTCGTCTAAACCTTCTGTCATTGGGTACGGAACAGGATAAAGGACTAGTAAATCCAAATACCATGGTTCTACTGAAAGAATTTGGACTGCTGCGGACGAGCGGTGAGGCCAGTCTAGCACCCATATTATCTACCTGTGCTATCCGCGCCTCGAGAACAAGACGGCGGCGGTGTATGCGTAAACAAAAGCGAGGTGTCCGCGGTGGGCTCAGCGTTAAAGCTAAAGCTAATCCATGCAGAACGCCACTACCATCGATCTTGGTGGCAAATATCCGCTCACTGGAGAATAAATTGGACTACATTCGGTTGGATTTAACATCGAAGCGGGAGATTAAGGATTGCTGTGCTTTTGTCTTTACGGAGTCCTGGCTCACCGACTCCACAACCAACACTGCTATTAGCCTGGAGGGGCTAACGATTCATCGGGCAGACAGGAGCAGCAGTCTCAGCGGCAAAACACGGGGCGGAGGTATCATCATCTACATAAACAACAGATGGTGTGTTGACTCAAAAATAATCCACACATGTTGCTCTCCGGACACTGAGTTTTTGGTAGTTAAATGCCGGCCTTTTTATTTGCCACGGGAATTTTCCATTGTACTTATAGTAGCTGTTTATATTCCCCCTGACGCTGACACCAAGGCAGCCATTGACACACTCTGCCACTGTATCAACGATTTGCAAACCACACATCCAGAGGGAGTAGTCATCGTTGCTGGGGATTTTAACCAGGCAAACATGAAGAGAGGTTTACCCCATTTTTACCAACATGTGGATTTTGCAACTCGAGGAACCAATATATTGGATCATGTCTACACCAACATTAAAGGAGCATTCAAAGCATCCCCACGTCCCCATCTTGGCTCATCAGACCACATCTCTATTATGCTAATCCCAGCATATAGACCTGTGCTCATCAGATCAAAACCATCACTCAAACAGGTGAGAGTTTGGCCAGAAGAAGCCATGAATGCACTACAGGATTGTTTTGAGTGCACTGACTGGTCTGTGTTCAGTGAGGCAGCTACCACAGATCAAAGGATAGACATAAATGAATATGCAGAGGCTGTGTTTGGCTACATAAACAAGTGCATGGAGGATGTCTGCGTCACCAAAAACATCATTGTCAGGGCAAATGATAAACCGTGGGTGACTGCTGAGGTGCGAGTTTTGCTGAAAGAGAGAAACTGTGCTTTTAAATCTGGAGATATAGCTGCCCTTAGAACAGCAAGAGCCAACCTAAATAAAGCTATTAGAAGAGCTAAAAGGGCTCATGGAAAGAAAATAGAGAGTCATTTTCAAGATCACAGGAACAGCAGAAGATTGTGGCAGGGGATTAAATCTGTGACAGATTACAAAACAGTTTCTTACCCCTGTGATGATAGCTTCAACTTCCTGAATGACCTAAATAAGTACTTTGGACGGTTTGAAGCATTGAATGATACATCACCAGTGAAGGCCACCCCTCATCCTGATGAGAAGGCACTGTGTCTGGAACCGGATGATGTTCTACGGACTTTGAGGAGAATTAATCCAAGGAAAGCTGCGGGACCAGACCAGATACCAGGTTGTGTACTCAAAGGATGTGCGGAGCAGCTGACACATGTCCTTATGGATATATTTAACATCTCTCTGTGTCAAGCTGTTGTGCCATCTTGCTTTAAAACCTCAGAAATCATCCCAGTTCCGAAAAAAACCCATAGTCACAACCATGAATGACTATCGCCCTGTAGCCTTAACATCAATAGTGATGAAATGTTTCGAGAGGCTGATCAAGGACCACATTACTTCTGTCCTACCCTCCTCTTTTGACCCACTCCAATTCGCCTACCGCTCCAACCGTGCCACAGAGGATGCCATATCTATTGCACTCCATTTTTCATTGGAACATCTGGAGAATAGAGACGCTATGGTCCGCATGTTGTTTGTTGATTTTAGTTCGGCTTTTAATACCATCATCCCTCAGAATTTGATCAGCAAACTGGGCCCATTGGGACTGGGCATACCTCTGCAAAACTGGATATTGGACTTTCTAATGGATAGGCCACAGTACGTACGGGTAGGAAAGAATAAATCAGATACCATCTCCTTGAGCACAGGTTCTCCACAGGGGTGTGTTCTAAGTCCCCTCCTCTTCACGCTCATGACCCACGATTGTTGTGCCAAGTTCAGCACAAACCAAATTATTAAGTATGCGGACGACACAACAGTGGTGGGTCTCATTCGAGGTGATGGGGAAGGGGATTACAGAGAGGAGGTGAAGTCATTTGTGGAATGGTGTGATAAAAACAATCTGATACTGAATGTCGAAAAAACAAAAGAACTGGTGATCGACTTCAGGAAGAAACAGCTGATACACATCCCGGTCTACATTAAGAACACTGCTGTGGAAATTGTGCAGTCTACTAAGTTCCTGGGAGTTAATGTGACGAACAACCTCACCTGGTCCCTGCACACCTCCTCCGTCATCAAGAAAGCTCACCAGCGCTTGATCTTTCTGCGGAGGCTAAAGAGGGCCCATCTCAGTAAGTCAGTCCTCACCACTTTTTACAGAGGGACCATAGAGAGCGTGCTAACCAGCAGCAGCTCTCTGTGGCAGGAGAGCTGCAGCGCTACGGACTGGAAAGCACTGAGGAAAGTGGTGAGGGCTGCGGAGAGGATCATTGGAGCCCCGTTGCCTAATGTACAAGATTTGGCAAAACAACGCTGTCTGGCCAGAGCTGTGCGGATTTCTAGAGACCCTACTTATCCTGCCTCTGAACTCTTTTCCCTCATGCCCTCAAGCAGAAGGTACCGCAGCCTGAAATGTAGAACTACCAGGTTTAAAAACAGTTTTTTTCCTACTGCCGTTCGTCTTTTAAATGAAGCATTTTAGTATTTTATTGTAGGCTGATTTTAACTATGTGTTTTTATTAATGTCTTGTGCATCGTATTTTCGTTCTGCAGCACATCTTGGATGTTCTGCTAAATGACAAATAAAATTGAATTGAATATTGAATTGAATTGAATTGAATATTGAATTGAATATTGTTGTTCTTTGTTTCCGTCAATACAGCTAGGTGGGGTCTGCACACTCATTCAAGTCTAAGAGCCCTGTTTGTCTGAAGCCCCTGTGATTTTCATGAGAAAATATTTTAAAAACTATAAAATTGTGTAAAATTGTTCATATTCAGTGTCTAGTTTTGATTATTTTTGTTTTTATCAGACAAAAACAAAACCAGATAGTAAACCAGGCAGTGTAGTAAGCTTCCACTAACATTAAACTCATATCCAAATCTGTTAAGTGTACAGTTCTGACTGATTGTGACACAAAACTAACTCCGTAGGCACTCCATGCCATAATTACTAAAACTAAAACTGAAACTAATATATATAAAAATAAAATAGAAATGTCTTTGTTAAATAAAAACTAAACTAAAACTAAAAATACACGATGAAGGAAAACTAAAACTAAACTGAATTTCCAAGTAAGGTCAGAAAAAATATAGAAATAAAAACTAATAGAAAAAGGCAAAACTATAATAACCTTGGTAACAACCTTTTTTCTTTATTCTTGTGTGGACTACTTGCTTTGAATGTTCACTAAATCTTTTAAAATGAACTTTTGGACTGAGAGATTTCTTTCAGCACGTGTTTTACCCGTGTTTGATCATGCCTTACACACCTGCAGCTACACATATTTTTACATACAAGATAAAATATAACATATAAAATATATACATTAATGTGAAAGTTGGTATACAGTATTATGCATGCAAGAGACTAGATGGAAGGGTAGAAAGGCATGGTGTATTGGAGGCGGGTTCAATTTGTTGTACCATGGTGTGGATGGGAGGATAAATGGGGTAGGGGTTATCCTGAAGGAACAGTATGTCAGGAGTGTTTTGAAGGTGAAAAGAGTGTCAGACAGAGTGTTAATTATGAAGATGGAAATTTGCAATGGATGAAAAAGAGGATTTCTGGAGTGAATTGGATGAAGTGGTGGAGAGAGTGGTGATTGGAGTGGATTTCAATGGACATGTTGGTGAAGGGAACACACGGGATAAGGAGGTGATGGATAGTTATGTATTCAAGGAGAATAATGAAAGAATATGTATTTTAAGAACAATGAGGAACACAGGTCGATGTACAAGAGTAGAGGAAGGTGCACAGAGGTGGATTATATCCTATGTAGGAGGGTCAGTCTGAAGGAGATTGGAGACTGCAATCCAGATAGCTGGGCAACTACAGCAGAATTGGTAAGGGAGACAGCTAGAAGGGTGCCTGGTGTGACATCTATACAGAGGAAGGAGGACAAAGAAACCTGGTGGTGGAATGGGGAAATACAGGAACGTATAAAGAGGAAAAGGTTGATGAAGAAGAAGTGGGATTGTCAGAAAGATGAAGAAAGTAAACAGGAGTGAAAGGGAATAAGGCTTAAGGTGAAGAGAGAGGTGGCAAAGGCCAAAGGTAAGGTGTATGATGAGTTGTATAAGAGGTTGGACACCAAGGATGACCTGCACCGATTGGCTAGACAGTGAGACTGAGCTGGGAATGATGAGCAGCAAATTAGGGCGATAAATGATAATGATGGAAACATACTCACAAGCATAGAGAGTGTGTCGAGCAGATAGAAATAGTACTTTGAGATGTAAATGAATGAAGAGAATGAGAGAGAAGGATGGATGATGTGGAGATAGTGAACAAGGAAGTGTAACAGATTAGCAAGAAGGAAGTAAGGACAGCTATGAAGAGGATGAAGAATGGGAAGGCTGTTGGTCTAGATAACATACCTGTGGAAGCATGACAGTGTTTAGGAGAGATGGCAGTGGAGTTTTTTGTAATTGTGGAAAGTGAGAATATGCCTGAGGAGTGGAGAACTTTACTGGTACTGGGGTGGGGTTCGACTTGTTTTTCAATCCTATTTTTTGTAAAAATTGATCGATTTGTATGAATGATTACAATAAAATAAAAAAAAAATGTTTAGCCTTCGTTTGCAGAGTGCACGCGAGTCTATTGAGTTCTAGAGACTGAATTTGATAAAGAATTGAGTATGTTAATCTCACTTTTTGTAATAAGCAGCGAATTATGCATATTTTCACAGATACGTTGTTTAACTTAATGTTAATGTTTTGTATATGCAAATTAGTACGTGTCCTGTAAGTCGCTTTTGTTTATTAAGGAATAGACTTATTTTCAAGAGTTAAAGTAAGCCATTTCTTTGTATACTGTACAGTAATCCCTCCTCCATCGCGGGGGTTGCGTTCCAGTGCCACCCGCGAAATAAGAAAATCCGTGAAGTAGAAACCATATGTTTATATGGTTATTTTTATATTGTCATGCTTGGGTCACAGATTTGCGCAGAAACACAGGAGGTTGTAGAGAGACAGGAATGTTATTCAAACACTGCAAACAAACATTTGTCTCTTTTTCAAAAGTTTAAACTGTGCTCCATGACAAGACAGAGATGACAGTTCTGTCTCACAATTAAAAGAATGCAAACATATATTCCTCTTCAAAGGAAACAGAGAGGAAAGCAAACAAATCAATAGGGCTGTTTTTCTTTTAAGTATGCGAAGCACCGCCGGTACAAAGCTGTTGAAGGTGGCAGCTCACACCCCCTCCGTCAGGAGCAGGGAGAGAGAGAGAGAGACAGAGAAAAACAAAGTCAAAAATCAATACGTGCCCTTTGAGCTTTTAAGTATGTGAAGCACCGTGCACTGTCGCTTCAGGAAGCAGCTGCACACAGAAGGTAGCAACGTGAAGATAATCTTTCAGCATTTTTAGACGAGCGTCTGTATCATCTAGGTGTGCGAACAGCCCCCCTGCTCACACCCCCTACGTCAGGATCTGAGAAAGTCAGCGCAAGAGAGAGAGAGAGTAAGTAAGTTGGGTAGCTTCTCAGCCATCTGCCAATAGCGTCCCTTGTATGAAATCAACTGGGCAAACCAACTGAGGAAGCATGTACTAGAAATTAAAAGACCCATTGTCCTCAGAAATCCGCGAACCAGCAAAAAATCCGCGATATATATTTAAATATGCTTACATATAAAATCCACGATAGAGTGAAGCCGCGAAAGGCGAAGCGCGATATAGCGAGGGATCACTGTATACCCTGTATTATGTGGTTAAAGTGTGAGTGGATTTATTTGGATTTATATTAGAATTTCAAATTTAATTATAAGCAAATCTGAGGGAAAACATAAGTGATATAGTGAAGTGAACATAGTTTCTGAATAAAAATGTTTCTGAATGATAATCAGACTTTATGAATCATCATGATATATAACAAGAAGGAAGACTGAGAATTGCTTTGTGTTACTTTGGTTAACAATAAACCATCAGTTAAATAAAAAAAAAGAAGTTTACTGGTGCTGAATTTTAAGAATAAGGAAAAGTGCTATATAAATGTAATGAATTATTATTAATATTATTATTATTATTATTATAAGGGTGATGTGCAGAACTGTAGTAATTACAGAGGGATAAAATTGATCAGCCACAGCAACAAGTTATGGGAAAGAGTAGTGGAAGCTAGGCTAAGAAGGGAGGTGATGATTAGTCAGCAGCAGTATGGTTTCATGCCAGGAAAGATCACTACAGATGCAATGATTGCTCTGAGGGTGTTGATGGAGAAGTATAGAGAAGGCCAAAAAGGAGTTGTATTGTGTCTTTGTGGACCTAAAGAAAACATATGACAGGGTGCATAGACAGGAGATGTAGCATTGTATGAGGAAATCGGGAATGGCAGAGAAGTATGTAAGACTGGTACAGGATATGTATGAGGGAAGTATGATAGTGGTGAGGTCTGCGGTAGGAGTGACGGATGCATTTAAGGTGGAGTTGGGGTTACATCAGGGACTGGCTCTGTGCCCTTTCTTACTTGCAATGGTGATGGACAGGATGGTGATGGAAATTAGACAGGAATCCTCATGGACTATGATGATGTGTAACAAGAGTAGGGAGCAGGTTAAGGAGACCCTGGAGAGGTGGAAATATGCTCTAGAGAGGAGAGGAAGAAAGGTCAGTAGACCAATACATGTGTGTGAAAGAGAGGGAGGTCAGAGGAATGGTGAGGATGCAGAGAATAGACTTGGGATCAACAATACAGAGTAATGGGGAGTGTGGAAGAGAGGTGAAGAAGAGTGTCAGGAGTGATTTGTGACAGACAGGTACCAGCAACAGTGAAAGGGAAGGTCTACAAGACAGTACTGAGACCAGCTATGTTATATGGTTTAGAGACTATGGCACTCACAAAAAGTCAGGAGACAGAGCTGGAGGTGGCAAAATTAAAGATGTTAAGATTATGAACAAGTACATTAGAGGCAGAGGTGGGTAGAGTAGCCAAAAATTGTACTCAAGTAAGAGTAGCGTTACTACAAAATAATATTACTCAAGTAGAAGTAAAAAGTAGTCATCCAAAAAATTACTCAAGTAAGAGTAAAAAAGTATTTGGTGAAAAGACTACTCCAGTACTGAGTAACTGTTAAAAGGCCTGTCGCGTATAGTTGATACAGACTGCTCAGCCAATCAGAGCGCAGCAGGCCTGCCGTGCCTCAGAGACCCGAGTTCGATTCCCCGCTGGGGAGAAAGTGTTATTTTTTTTTTCTTTTTAACCTCAAACGTACATAAAATTTATAAATTGGTATGTACTATCAGTTAATGAGATCGTTATATTTTCATGTGGGATGCTCATTTTAAAATAGTTTTTAACAATTGAGACTGCAATTAACATGAACAAGTGTTCTTATAACTGTTATTTTTAAGCTCCATAAGACACAGACAGACAGAGCACTGTGTACTAGAGAGACAGACAGACAGACAGACAGAGAAGTCACTGGGAAGGCACTGTATAATAAATATATTTAAAAAAACAGCTAAGGGGATAGATATATAGATAGATAGGAAGGAAAGGCACTATATGATAGGCAGACAGGGAAGCTGCTATATAATAATAAAATTACTGTTATTACTATATAGATAGACAGGGAGTTCACTGTATAAAAGACAGACAGAGAAAGCACTACTAAATTAAAAATGGTACAGCCTTTTTATTAATCAACAGAAGGCAAGCAGATAGTGAGAGGACATGTAGATGTGAAAAGCACTAGACAGACATATAGATATGGAAGGCACTGTATAACAGATAATAAAACAGGGAATACAGTAAATAATATACAGGCAGAGAAGCCACTAGATAGGTAGATAAATAGACAGACATGAAAGGCATTATATAAGACAGATAGATTGGAAAGGCACTATATACTAGGCAGAAAGGGAAACCAAAAAGTAATACAGTAATACTATTAGTACTACATATACTGATAGACAGAAAATTCACTGTATAATAGGCAGACATCGAAGGCACTATATAAGAAAACAGACAGAGAATGCACTAGACAGATAGATCTCGACATTAGCAATATATTAGTTTTATTATATATATATATATATATATATATATATATACAGTATATGTGTGTGTGTGTGTATCTGAGATTTATGTCAATAAAATAAATGAAAAATGATTCAGTCTGTTTATTATTCAACACACGCTGCAGGAAAGCAAGAAGGCTGTTAGAGTACATATAGATCTGAAAGGCACTAGATAGACAGATAAATAGGACAGTCACTGTATAATAGACGTGGGATGCTCTTTTTTAAAAAATTAAAAATTGAGACTGCAATTAACATGAACAAGTGTCCTTATAAGTGTTCTTATTTTTAAGTTCTGTAAGACATACACTGTCAGACAGATCACTGAATAATGCACAGACAGAGAAGTTACTAGATAGATAAACTGGGAAGGCACTGTATAATAGAGGATATAAAACTGTCAGGAGAAAAAAAACAGCTAAAGGGATAGATTCAGGTCCATGCGTTCAGGTCCCAAATTCCCCCCTCTAGCTCCCCCCCCAAGGCGAGCAACAGAGACATGAAGTGGCTGGCGCGCAGTGTGCCCCAGGGGGTGGGCAAGTGAAGTGATCCGGTGGAAAAAAGTAACAATTTGAGTGTTGCCCAATGTAGCGGAGTAAGAGTAGCGTTTCTTCTTCACAAATGTACTCAAGTAAAAGTAAAAAGTATGGTGCAGTAAAACTACTCTTAGAAGTACAGTTTTTTTAAAAAGTTACTCAAGTAAATGTAACGGAGTAACTGTAACAAGTTACTACCCACCTCTGATTGTAAGGAGACAAAGCCAGAGAGGCGAGATTGCAATGGTTTGGACATGTGCAGCAGAGAGATGCTAGGTATATTGGGAGAAGGATGCTAGGGATAGAGCTGCCAGGAAAGAAGAAAAGAGGAATGTTTAAGAGGTGGTTTATGTATGTGGCAAGAGAAGAATAACAGGTGGTAGGTGTGACAGAGGAAGATTCAGAGGATTGGAAGATATAGAAACAGATGATCACTGGTAGCAGTCCCTAAAGGTAGCAGTTGAAGGAAGAAGAAGAAGAAGATTATAGTGTGTATTCTCATATTTTTCAGGGGTGTTTTTATCCTCCCTTATTAGTACAATACATTTTTTTCTTTTATTTACAATTGAATGTAAGTCTGAGGAAAAAATTATTCTTGTTTTCAAAAGTAAAGCAGTGGCACTGATATGGTTGGCATACTTTATAACAAGAGGAGTGGGAAGCCATCATTAGTCCTCAACCTAAAGACTACAACAGTCACCTTATCAGTTTCACACAGCAAGATAACCATAGGGATTCATAATTGATGATTATTTTTGTCTAATATGATTAAATCACAGTATTTACAGTTGTAGACATCGATATACAATTTCCAGAATAATGCAGCAATACAAAAATGCATTGCTATACTAATATCACTTTAAGAGACTTACACAGTATTACACTGTATACAAGTCATATTGTACTGCAATTTCTTAGTTTAACTCAGTACAAAAAATGAGCTACTTGATTCAGACTTGTTATATTGTATGACTAAACTGTGTCAACTGTTATATTGCTCTAATGAAGAAAGCACAATGTTCAGTTTGCATGCAACAACCCTTTACTTCTGTAGTTCCTTTTTAAATCTAAACACACTTTTTCAAGTATGCAAAGACAGCATGAAACACAGCACTGTCACAAAGCTTTGAGATATTACAATCACCCCAAACAGAAATTTCCTTCCCCCCAGAAAAAATCAGAAAATACAAAATACAGAACAAGAGAACTACAACAGTTCACTAACCCCCTTTTTTTTCTTTAAATCACTAGAAGGGGTTATTTATATTAAAAGCCAGTGACATAATCTGTGAGGTAGTCTAGATGGGACCAAGTTGTCACTGATCAAGGCAAAGGTATAAGTGGTTGTTCTAGCTGGGGATCCAGTGGAGCCAGAGGAGGCGAACAGATATCCTCTAGGCAGTCCAGGTCTAAATTGCTCTCTATATCAGCACTGACTGGAGGAGGCATCTTGTGGAGGCGACTTGTGTGCCGCCATGAGAGCTGGAAAATAGCAGGGCCAAGCTGTTTAAGAACCTGTAGAGCTGAAGACCAGAAGGATTGTAGCTTGAGGTCATGATGGGGATGAGGAACTCTTACCCAGTCACGGCCCTGGAATTTTGGAACCCTCGCCCTATGCTTCTGATCAAAGTGTGTCTTCATTGTTTGCTGGCGTTCAGAGACTGTATTTCACTGAGGCCATGGTGGAGTGTGAGTGGCCTGGGGCCGCAAACAATCCAGAGGAAGCTGCAGTTCACGTCCTAACATAAGACATGCAGGAGAGCTGCCTGCAGTGGAGTGTTTTGTTGCTCTGTAATGTAAAAGAGTACGGAGAAGAGCAGTTGAGAATGTGCATCCTTCAACTAAGTGAGCCCTAATGCCATTTTTTTAAATTCTGACTCAGTCTTTCTACTCCCCCATTTGCCTGGGGGTGATATAGAGCTGTCCGAACGTGACAAGGTGGCTAAGAAAGAAGAGAATTCTGCTGATGCTAACTGGGGCCCATTGTTGGTGGTGACAGCAGATGGCAGACCCCAGCGGGCAAACAGAGAATCCAAAAAATCAGTCTCTGCCCGTGTTGTAAAAGACCCTGTATGCAGCACTTCAGGCCACTGGGAGTGCAAGTCATAACCCACAATGAGAAAGCAAGTTTGGAGTTCCATGGAATGCTCCACAAAAATCCATCTGCAGATGTTCCGAAGGCCACTCTAGCCACACTATAGGCTGTAGGAGGGCGGAGTGGAAGAACCATTCATTAACAAGATGTTCAATATCTCTGTCTATACGAGGCCACCACACCAGATCGTGGCAGCAATCTTTAATTCACACAAAGCCTAAATGGCATTTGTGAGCCATGGTCAGGATGCGTGATTGGAGGCAGCTAGGAACAACTGTATGAGTCCCACAGGCTACACAAAATTAATTTCAACAGGAGAGCTCATCATGTAATTCTGTAGTATGAAAACAACTCTTCTGAAATCTGTAAGTACCAGCCGGAATGAATGAAAATCCACAGCTTGGAGAGAACAGGGTCATGTTCAGAGGCTTGTTGAAGCTCCTGTAGGGAGGCAATGGCTCGAACTGAAGAGTGGAGCATTTGAACAAGTTCTGGTTCATTCATGTCAGGTCCTGGGTCATTTTCATGGCCAGGAGTGAACTGTAATGTAAAATTATACTGCTGAAGTTCTTTCTGACTAGCGGTAAATTCCAAGGGGATTGTGCCCAGTAAATTCCAAGGGGATTGTGCCCAGTGCCTGATGTTGACAACAGGGCAGTAAGTGCCATCATTCAGAAGCCCAGAGACAAGTTAGAGCTTCACGTTCCCCCACAAAGTATTTTTGTTCAGCTGCAATCAGAGCCTGGGAAGCAAAGGCAATGGGTCATTCAGTATCATTCTGTAGCTGGGACAACACTACTCCTAGCGCTACATCGGAAGCATCACATGTAACAAAGGTTGGGCTAGAGACATCAAAGTGAGCAAGGATAGGTGAAGATGTGAGCTGTACCTTCAATAGACAAACAGCTTCTGTGAAGGCATTAGTCCAGGAACAAGGAATATCTTTCCTCAGCAGATGATGTAGTGGGGCTGTGGTGTTAGAGTATTGTGGCAGAAATCAGAGACAGTAGGCGATCATTCCAAAAAGAGAGGCCTCCTGGGCTGCATTTGTGGGCTCGGGAATGCGCTGAATTGCTTCCAGATTGGAGACTGGAGTGGACAGATGCCATCAGCAGTCAGACTACATTCTACAAACGCTATGTGAGGCACTGAAAAAACACATTTATCGCCATTCAGTGTGAGGTGATGAATGGCTAATACTTTGAACACTTGCTGAAGGTGTAGGGGGGCCTGGGGTTGGGCCATACACAACAATGTCACCCAAATATATGACCACCCCAGGTAACCTGGCAAATATTGTAAATATCACCATCTGAAAACAGCTTGGGGCATTGCTGAGGCCAAATGAAGCCCTAGTGTAACAAAACACCCCATTGTGGGTGACAAAGGCAGTCAAATCTCTGCTTTCAGGGTGGACAGGAATCTGCGGGTACCCCTGGCGAATGTTCAATTTGGAAAATACCTTTAAGCCATGGAACTGAGTGGTGAGCTCCTCAGCAGTGGGTATTTACCTGATATTACTCTTTGTTCACAGCTTTGAGGTCAATGCAGAAGCATATCCCACCTGTTTTTTTTCACTATCACTAGGTTTGAGACCCAAGGTTGAGGCATTAACTGGTTCAATGATGTCCAACTCCAACAGGTTGTGCAGTTCCACAGTTACACCCTCCTGGAGGGCAAGGGGAACTTGGCGGAGCTGTTGGATGACAGTGCATATGGAGGGATCAAACAGTGGCTGGTGGTTAAAAGCTGAGATACAACCTAATCCTGTGAAAAGAGCTGGCCATTGCTGAAGCCATGGTGAGCTGACAGTGAGGACAGCAGACCCCTCAGTGTCCAGGGGCCTAATGTATAAACGGTGCGTATGCACAAAAATATGGCCGTTTCCACGCTCACATCGCGATGTATAAAAACTAAACTTGCCGTAAAGCCACGCACATTTTCACGCTAGCTCAATCCCTGGCATACGCAAGTTCTCTGCTTGGTTTTGCAAACTGGCGACACCCAGCGTCAAACCAGTGCTTTTGTTCCAGTGTGGTTTCCCTTTCTTTTTTAGATCCACATCCCTTACGCGGCTTTATCATATAAACTAAAATTAACTGCATATTGTTTATTAGTTTAAGGCATCCAATTGTAATTAACCTGTAACAATATAATGGTCCACAGAATGGCCAAACTATTCCAAATATCATAGCTGCTTTAGCGTTGTTACTCTTGCTGCGCCACTCAGAGTATTTCTATCACTGTATCTAAGTGTGGATTCACAGCTCTACAGCAGGTGATCAGAAAGAAAATTATTGGTATACAGCATCTAGCACACGTTGCCTCAGCCATGCACACAGTCTATTTGAACTGCACCTATACGACAAACGCTTCAGAACCTTTCCTGTACGGACCTTGTGGTTCAGAAACAGTTTCATTCCAAGAACTATAAATGCACTCAATCAGTTCAAGTGCTCCTTGTAGAACTGTTTGTACTTATAAGTGCAATCACCTCACTGTAAACTTGCGATAGTTGTAATATTGCACAACTTGAGCCTTTTTATTAAGCGCGTATTTACATATGATGACGATATAATTTTTAAGATGAAATGCAGCAAAATATGTTTATTACATTTTACATCAGTGCCATCAGTAATCTTTCACAAACTTTAGGGTTACTGGCATGTTCTGCAAGCTGATCCGTGATAAATTGGTTGTGTAACTCACTGAACTTAAAAAACCTGGCTAAACCCCGCAAGTCAGCCATGAACTGATGAACTGACTCTCCCAGTTTCTGTGCCTAAGTGCCATTGTATAAGTATGGCTATTTTACAAGTATCGCTCACCTCATCCAAACCAACAGCTGATAAATAAGTCTCAAAAGATTCAATCCAGCTAGTCCACAGCACTGGAGGATTGCCTGGCAGTGCAAGAAATGCAGGAGGTGGTGTGTATGAAAGCTCCATCCCATTCTTGTCACCAATGTTATATTGCTCTAATGAAGACAGCACAATGCCCTTTATTTCCATAGTTCCTTTTTTAAATCTACATTCACTTTTTCAAGTATGCAAAGACAGCACAAAACACTGTCACAAAGCTGTGCAGATACACATCAACCCCTATTATTAAAGCGCACATTTTGTGAATGACACAAAAGGATTAAGGCTGGGGTTGAGTATCTCATTACCTTTTAATGCACTCTGAATGTTTCACACTAACTTGGTAGACTAAAACCAAAATTTCAACTCAATCCTTGGCAATATCACACTTCACTCCACCTCATATGCCCTGTCTATACTCTTACACATTTTACTAAGTATGACTTGGACATGCTTGTTGTCCCATATCAAGAATCAACTTTGTATTCAAGTATGTAGAGGAGACTGAATATTCTATTTTGGTTGAACTGAATTTTGATAAATAAATTCTGGAGTGACTTTTTGCATTTCTATTTATTATGGATAAACAGTATATTGTAGAGTTTTACTAATTAAGTTCCCTGAAATAAAAACGACTTGCTTATATAAGCACATAATTCAGTTAATCAAAGTATAATGATTTTATTCAACATTTACTTTATCTTTGACAACTTTTGCAATGAAGGCAATATTACCATCTGATTAATACATGATACAGATTTTTTTCTAATGAGAGACCGACTATGGAGACATTTTTAGAGTGTAAGGAGCAAGTGATCAGAGTGCAATCAATCAAGTCATAAAAAGTGATGAACAAAGGAGAATGATGTTTTCAAAGTTTAACTTCAAGTTTTAATGTAAGCCCATTTCTGAGGTTCTTATATATTGAGTTAAATCAGCCTTTAGCAATGTATTCAAACCCTTGTCCTGTTTTCATGTTGATCATTTAAATTTATTTTATGATATCTTTGTCTCCCATACTACACAATTACATTAAAACAATTAAAAATACAAAACAATAAAAATATAGTAGAGCAGATTAACTACAGTGTATAGGCTAATTCATTTTTCATAACCTGATGGATGTAATTAATATTCAAATAAAATAAATTAATTTTGGAGTGTAACAACATGTTGATGGGTTTGGTACAAAATAGTTGTAACATGTAAACCAAGAATGGTTTGACAAAAAAATCAATGAAACACCTGTACTTTATGATCAAGCTCCAATTATACTCTTGAGGCAGTTCAAATAACCTTTTTAGACTTTCACCATTAACATGTTTACATCTTGAACTCTTATCCAGTAAGGCAGCTGAGTGCACTCAAAGAAGTTATATCTAATTTGTATTAGCATATTTACTCATTCTTTCTGTCATGTTTCCTCTCGGATATTGAGAGAACCATTGTCTATTCTATTCAGGATATGACAAACCCTACCTGCGAAGATATCCTGCTGTTCTCAAATGAGGTACCTCCAACAAAATGATCATATACAGTAATTGTTGACAGTTGTAGTACTGTTAATAGGCTAGCTGAACAGGAGTAGGTGATGAATGATGTTATTACTACAATGGTATGCATTTCAGCATTGTGCATTTCTTACTTGTTCAAGATTGCATTTACTAACAAAAAATCATAGTGTCATGACACCTTGTGTAGTGGCAAGGTTGCCATAAGACTACACAGTGGGCGTCTTATAGTTAGGGACCGACTGGGAACAGACTTGAGAGAATTCAGACATGGAGACACAAACACAAAAAGGTAGTATTTTCCAAAAAACAAAAGCGGGTTTTATTTACAGGTGCATACACAAAAAATAATGTCCCAATCAAAAATAGTGAATGATATTTACAGTGAATTTTGCCAGTCCCAAAAAAAAAATAAAGACAAAGATGTATATACATAAAGCATAAGTCGTCCTAAGAAAAGAAAACAACAGGACACAGCAAGTCCAAAGAACCCCAAAAATATTTCCAAGGAAAAAAAACAGTTTATATACAAGAACAACAAACCCAAAATCTATATAAATACTTCCACCAAAACAATACAATAACTACAAGATATCTATACTTCTAGACAAAAAGAAAATATTTACAAACAAGGCACATGCTTCTATGTTTAGTATACTTGGAGAAAAGCTACACCATCACTATCCACACCACTGAGTCTGAAGATAACCCCTAAACACAAGGAAGTGCCTCTTATACTCGGGGAATAAATCTTACAGCCAATCCTGCAACACACTGCACTCTTCCGAATATAGTGGCTGATGCTGTTACATTCTGCAAGACATGTATTACACAGGCTAGTAGCCATGCGTGCACGTGAACGGGTACATTGGTTACTTTTCCTGTAAGGTTCTTGTGACTTTTATCTTGGGATTCCCTTCTCTAACTAATGCATGCATGCATGAAATTAACTAAACTAAAACATTCTGCACTTTTCTCTTTGCTAACAGCAGGGGCTAGGGGGACACTCTCCTTTATGACAAGGTATGCACAGCATCCTCAAGCAGACATGACCTGGAGGCATTCCAATCCCATCACTAATGCTGCACCACGCTTAATACTAGAATTACCAAAGCCTATGAAAAAACTCGTAATTCCGGTGCATCTTAAATCCCTTCGCACCTCTCTGTCAGCGTCTTTTGTGTTTTAAATACAGTGATCCCTCGCTATATCGCGCTTCGCCTTTCGCGGCTTCACTCCATCGCGGATTTTATATGTAAGCATATTTAAATATATATCGCGGATTTTTCGCTGCTTCGCGGGTTTCTGCGGACAATGGGTCTTTTAATTTCTGGTACATGCTTCCTCAGTTGGTTTGTCCAGTTGATTTCATACAAGGGACGCTACTGGCAGATGGCTGAGAAGCTACCCAACTTACTTTCTCTCTCTCTCTCTCTCTCTCTTGCGCTGACGTAGGGGGGTGTGAGCAGGGGGGCTGTGTGCAGCTGCTTCCTGAAGGACATGCTGCACGGTGCTTCGCATACTTAAAAGCTCAAAGGGCACGTATTGATTTTTGACTTTGTTTTTCTGTGGCTCTCTCTCTCTCTTCCTGCTCCTGACAGAGGGGGTGTGAGCTGCCGCCTTCAACAGCTTTGTACCGGCGGTGCTTCGCATACTTAAAAGCCAAAAAGCCCTATTGATTTTTTTTTTGACTGCTTGCTTTGCACTCCTTTGAAAAGGAAGATATGTTTGCATTCTTTTAATTGTGAGACAGAACTGTCATCTCTGTCTTGTCATGGAGCACAGTTTAAACTTTTGAAAAAGAGACAAATGTTTTTTTGCAGTGTTTGAATAACGTTCCTGTCTCTCTACAACCTCCTGTGTTTCTGCGCAAATCTGTGACCCAAGCATGACATTCTAAAAATAACCATATAAACATATGGTTTCTACTTCGCGGATTTTCCTATTTCGCAGGTGGCTCTGGAACGCAACCCCCACGATGGAGGAGGGATTACTGTATGTCAATCTGCACAAGCAGCCTGCTATCCCATCTCCCCAGCACACTTGTTTTGTTATACTTGTATCTTTTGTTATACTTGTATCTTTTGTGTAAGCGTTTATTTGAAATTTGGACTTCAGGCTTCACACACTATACACCTCATGTCTACATTTTGTCAATTATTACTAAAACATGAAAAATGTTTCTGTTTTAACAATGTGTTTCACTTAGATTGTTGTAGACACAGAATACACATGAAACGTATGTATTCCAAATGCCAATATATTATTTACCCTGTGCAACTCCAGGCACTTCACTCCATGATAAACACTGAGCACTGAGAACCTTCTTTGGTAATTGAGCTACGGCGGTGGACCTTAGGGGATGGGGGATGTGATAGCAGGCTGCTTGTGCTGATCGACACATTTACAACACAAAAGATGCTGATGGAGCGGTTCAAAGGGATTTAAGGTGGGCCGGGATTATGAGTTTATTCATAGGCTTCGGTAAGGTAATTCTAGTATTAACACTAGAAAGCGCTGTGAAGAAGCTGTCTGTTGCTACGGTCCTGCCTTTATCCAGCCTGATAGCGGTAAAGAGACATTGTATCTTTGATTGTCAGTACAATAGTTCTGAGCAGGCATCAGCCACAGTGCTGCTGTTGTGAAAAGAATGGAGGTAAATGCCATCAACTCAGAGAGGGAGAGGCAAGTTCATTGTACCACTGAACGTCACTGAAAAAATAAAACTGAATAATAAAAAAACAAGCACTAACTTTTACAAGTAGCCAAAATTTACCCCAGGTGTTACAGACTCAAATCAAATGTATGTTTTTATTATATTGTAGAAATAATATAATATATACTACACTACTACTACTTATACAAATGCATGTATTCCAAATAACAATATACTGTATTTTTTACCCTGTACAGCTCCAGGCACCTCACACGCAGATAAGGAGCCTTGGCTTGAGCTGGGAGAACTTTTTGCCTGCGAGCTGAGCTCTGTCAAGGCCAGGGATGGGACAGCAGGGTACTTGCTGCTTGTGCTGATCAACATATTAACAACACAAAAGACACTGATGGTAGAGGTGTGCAGGAATTTAAAGTGGGTCGGGATTACAAGTTTTTTTGTAGGCTTCAGGAATTCTAGTGTTAAACCAATCTGGTTTTGTATGGTATATTGATACACTCACTATATAAGAAAATACTTCAATTATATTATATCAATCAATTTCATGGTCATTGGCAGCTGCAACCTTTACTGCCAGCACTGGGAACAAGGCAATATGATCAGGGCCACTCACACAAGCCTAAACCAGGCCATCTTGAAGTTACATATTAATCTAACATACACATTTTTTGGAATGTGACAGGAAAATCCACACTAAGATGAAAGAATATGTAAATTGAACACAGACAATGTCCCAACATGAGAGATAAACTCAAGATGTTTCATTCATGAAACAGCAACACTACCCACTCAGCCATCATGAATTTCACTTCTACCTTTTTTAAGTTCCCTTGCTATGGATGCCATGCCTGTACCAGAAGAACAAATTCTGCAGCCAGACTCCTGATACACATAATGCCATATTACCTTTAAAATAGATTGAATCCAATGGGTTCCTTTCTAATTCAAAATTATTTTCAAAATCCCACTATTCAGCTCAAGAATTTTTCAGCAAAGAAAGTTTCCCTTTATTTTAAAAGTCAGGAGGACAGAGTCATGAAAAATGCAAATTCCTTCTCTATGACTTTTAAAAGTATGGATTATGGCCACTGGAGGTTTCAAAATGAAACTTAATGCTAATTTGTTATACATTAATCCACATAATCATGAGAAAACCATGAAATGCTACTTTGGAATGTGCCAGGGATATGATTACTACTTATTTGATTTTTGGTTTTCTCCTTCAAAAATGTACCAAGAATATGGGAGGGGCTTTATACCAATTAGAGATGTATTGATTCTAAATAAAGTCATAGGAACATCATTTGAATCTTCAAAAAAAGTAGTGGGGACAATGTAATAAGAGTATAAGCTTAATATGTCACTGTGCTCTGTGCAAATATATTTTATAAAGCTGCCGTTTCCTACTGACATGCACAGTTGACACAAAGCCAGATTTATCACAGGGGCTCATCATTTAGAACTGCTAGGCAAGCATTATAATATAAGACAAGACAGATAGAGACAACTGGGAAATTGTGCAGTCAGACTGAGGACTGCTGTATACTATTTTTTGTTTGTCAAAGTCAACAAGAAACAGTATCCTCTTTTGCTTTGTTAGGAATTGCATGATTCACCTAACTGGGGGCCTGCACATGAAGAAAGAGTACAAAGCCTTGGAACATTGCCGGGTATACCTTTGAAGCCGATGGATGGATGGGAGACATTGTCATCCGATCCTGAAAATCCTTCCACTGCACCAGCGAAAATGACAGGCTCTACACATCGGGCACCCACTCCCGAACTGGGTTTTGTCATTGGCTTCCTTCATTATTCAGCATAAGCCGACATTAAACAAAGCTAAGTTACTTCTCCTATGTGATTTCTTACCACTGTATCCCTAAGTAAGGGGTATCGCCTTTTTATATTTTATCTACATAGTTTCGGATTATGCAACATGCTGCTATTACAAAAGAACTCATTCCCAGGGAGCTAACGCCCCCTGCTGCATACAAATACCCAGTATCCTGTGCACACATTATGGCTTTAGACAATCCTGTACAACATTAAAAGCCTTAAAGCATAAGTTTTTTGATGTTCCCCAGTGCAGCAAAATTTCATAACAAAGTGCCTACCTGTGGAGCTATATTTGACACTACCCTAAAAATCCAAAGAAAACACACAACCCACTCATCTCTAGAATTGCAAATAATGACCTTGATTCTCTACTGCTATTTAAACTATATTATGCCTGTTGACTTTACTGCCCTTGTAAATGTGTTTTGCGATTGTCTACTATGAAAGATGCTATGACAATAGACCAATTTCTTTGTGAAAGAGAGAATCAATGCCATTTTCACTCAGTAAGATTTTTCTAATACAGTATTTATCTAAGAATTAGAGAATCTTTATGGGTTTATTGTTGCAGTGCAATTTAATGAAAAAGAAAAAAAAGCAGGCAAGATATTTGCTTGCCTTTCTCTATTTTTTTCAGATTCCTCTGGGGTGAATAATGAATTATTATGATTAAATAAATGACCTTTCTTTCTGAATTTTGAGAGATGTTTAACCGTTTGGGAATAACAGCACAGTTTGTTTATTCCTATTTTTTTATTGCAGAGATATCTAGGTTTTGTGCTATTCATTAACAAAGCATAAGGCAATATGTAAAAATTCACCCCCCTTGTGAGATCATAAAACAATCAGCACTTCTGAAGCAGCCTTGCTGTTATAACCCCTGACAATTCATTTCTCTCCTCATGTTATTCTGACATAAATCCAGTTGTTTGATTTATAGACATATGGTTGGGAGGATTGGAAACTGAATTAGATTTTTCTTGCAAGGTTTAAAACCATCGGTTTTCATTTGCCTGATGAACTCACAATTTATCAGAGTTTCCTCTGAGTGGAATCAGTGTATTCAGGTTAAATCCCAAAACAGCTCACAAATTTATTTAATTTTAATTTGTCTCTTTTGGGGTTATGCCTCTCCTCAGAAAAAGCAGCCTTTTGATGAGCTAAAACAACAAAACGAGTATGATTTTTTTATCTATAAAATGTTCCATAATTAGCATAGCGTTGCTGTGTGAAAGGCAATAACCATGGATTTCTGTTTAAATAACATTGCAAATGTGTCACAGATGGTATGTGTATAGACTGTTAAAGGGTATTTTGGTAGAAAAAACGGTATCTGCTCATGTCTTATTGAACATTGTAGACAGACAGGAAACATTTGAAATGTTACAATTAAATCCAATAAAAAATAAAGCTTAGAAAAAGTAAATAAAGTAAATATAACCATAAATAGACAGAAGCAGCAACATCTGATGGTACAATGTAAGGAAATCTACCCTATAACATTTAAGTATGATTTTAATATGCATACTCATGAAAAACCAATTTCATATTCATAACAGAACTGACAATTCATTCAGCAGCTATAATAACCTCACCATAGAATGTCACCCCTTGCAGAAGTTGATAATAGAAGTAACTTTTCTTTATTTGAATGTTAAAACTGTGAAATGATGCAAAACTGGGTGTAAACCATGAATTCATAAAAATAAATTCCTTGAAGAGCTGTTAAAAGTGCCATACGGACGGTAGGCACAAATCAAAGAGATTTGAGAGATTTTCACTGATTACATAAGGCATGTTTGATAATATTTCAGGATAAAATGTAGTAGTAAAGTGTTGCAATTTCCTTCCTACTGCTAATATTGTTACTACTAGAAATAAGCGCCAACACTGTCCCTATTTTAGATTAATTTGCATATTCATATAATTTAGTGCAAATATTTGGAAGGTGGGTGGAAATATAGAAAGGGCTGTTTTATATTATAGTCTAAACTGATTTTAAAAGTATGGCTTATTCCAAGTGTAATGTAAATGCAAGGCTCCAGTTTTTATATATTTTTTCCATAAGACAAGTCAAGTCAAATTGGGGAGCATGCACTGGTACAATGCATTGCTGCACCCACTACACAACGAAACAACTCAGGATCCCGGTTGGCAACCCCCCTGGCAGACACGCGGTCCAGTCCCCTCTCTGGAAATGACCCTCTATCTGCTGCAACCAGGTGTTATGTGGGGGACCCCTTGGCCTGGTCCAGCCTCTCGGGTCCCCAACAATGAGGAATCTTACAAGCTGGATTCCATTGACTCTGCGAAGATCACAGCATCGTCAGCAAAGTCAAGATCTGTGAATCTTTCTTCACCAACAGATGCCACACAGTCGCTGGACCCCACGACCTTGCCCAACACCCAGTCCATACAAGCATTTTTTTAAATTTTTTTTTTATTTATTAATTTTATTGTAATCGTTCCATACATATAGATTAATTCATAACAAGAAAGAATTAAAGACAAATCAAACCCCACCCTTGAGAAGGAGAGCTTAGCCAAAGGAGAATTACTTAGGGCTTTTTAATAGGGCAAAAATAAACAAAAGAAAGGAAGAAATACAGTACTGTGCAAAAGTTTTAGGCAGGTGTGAAAAAATGCTGTAAATAAAGAATGCTTTCAGAAATATAAATAATGATTGTTTATTGTTATCAATTTACAAAAAGCAAAGTGAGCGAACAAAAAAAAATCTAAATCAAATCAATATTTGATGTTACTACCTTTTGCCTTCAAACCAGCATCAATTCTTATAGGTACACTTGCACAAAGTCAGGGATTTTGTAAGATTATAGTCAGGTATATGATCAACCAATTATACCAAACAGGTGCTAATGATCATCAATGTCACACGTAGGTTGAAACGCAGTCATTAACTGAAACAGAAACAGCTGTGTAGGAGGCTTAAAACTGGGTGAGGAACAGCCAAACTCTACTACCAAGGTGAGGTTGTGGAAGACAGTTTCATGTCATGGCAAGATTGAGCACAGCAGCAAGACACAAGGTAGTTATACTGCATCAGCAAGGTCTCTCCCAGACAAAGATTTCAAAGCAGACTGGGGTTTCAAGATGTGCTGCTGAAGCTCTTTTGAAGAAGCACAAAGAAACGGGCAACGTTGAGGATCGTAGACGCAGTGGTCGGCCAAGGAAACTTAGTGCAGCAGACGAATGACACATCAAGCTTATTACCCTTTAAAATCGGAAGATGTCCAGCAGTGCCATCAGCTCAGAATTGGCAGAAACCAGTGGGACCCAGGTACACCCATCTACTGTCCGGAGAAGTCTGGCCAGAAGTGGTCTTCATGGAAGAGTTGCAGCCAAAATGCCATACCTCCGACGTGGAAACAAGGCCAAGCGACTCAAGTATGCACGAAAACATAGGAACTGGGGTGCAGAAAAATGGCAGCAGGTGCTCTGGACTGATGAGTCAAAATTTGAAATATTTGGCTGTAGCAGAAGGCAGTTTGTTCATCGAAGGGCTGGAGAGCAGTATAATGAGTGTCTGCAGGCAACAGTGAAGCATGGTGGAGGTTCCTTGAACGTTTGGAGCTACATTTATGCAAATGGAGTTGGAGATTTGGTCAGGATTAATGGTGTTCTCAATGCTGAGAAATACAGGCAGATACTTATCCATCATGTAATACCATCAGGGAGGCGTAGGATTGGCCCCAAATTTATTCTGCAGCAGGACAATGACCGCAAACATACAGCCAAAGTCATTAAGAACTATCTTCAGCGTAAAGAAGAACAAGAAGTCCTGGAAGTGATGGTATGGCCCCCAAAGAGCCCTGATCTCAACATCGAGTGTGTCTGGGATTACATGAAGAGACAGAAGGATGTGAGGAAGCCTACATCCACAGAAGATCTGTGGTTAGTTCTCCAAGATTTTTGGAACAACCTACAAGCCGAGTTCCTTCAAAGACTGTGTGCAAGTGTACCTAGAAGAATTGATGCTGTTTTGAAGGCAAAGGGTGGTCACACCAAATATTGATTTTGATGTAGATTTCTCTTTTGTTCATTCACTGCATTTTGTTGATTGATGAAAATAAATGATTAACATTTCCATTTTTGAAAATTCTTTGTTTACAGCATTTTTTCACACCTGCCTAAAACTTTTGCACAGTACTGTATATATAGGTAAATAAATTGGAGAAGGGAAATAAAACGGTAATAATTATTTCTCTTATTCTAAAATATTATTGATTAGATCCTGCCAGGTTTTGAAAAAATTCTGTACAGATCCTCTAACTGAGAATTTGATTTTTTCCAATTTCAAATAATATAAAACATTGGTTTCCCACTGACTTATTAGAGGAGAGTTAGGATTCTTCCAATTTAACAAAATAAGTCTGCGTGCCAAAAGTGTAGTGAATGCAATCACTGTTTGCTTGTCCTTCTCCTGTTCAAGTCCGTCTGGAAGAACCCCGAACAGAGCTGTTAATAAGTTAGGAGGGATTGTGACCCCAAGGCTGTCTGAAAGGCACTTAAAAATTTTGGTCCAAAATGATGTTAGTTTGGTGCAGGCCCAAAACATGTGACCCAGTCCATATAAGCATTGAACAGAGTAAGAGCAAGAATACACCCCTGACGAACCCCACAATCAACTGGGAAAAACACAGAGGTTCTGCCTCCACTCTGCACAGCACTCACAGTACCAGTGTATAGGCCGGCCATGATATCCAGCAACCTCAAGGGGTTTCCGTGAACCTTCGGGATGTCCCACAGGGCAGCTCGATCAACTGAGTCGAACATTTTACGAAAACTGACAAAAGCTGCAAAGAAGCTCTGCCGATATTCGCGTTTGTGCTCCATGAGAACCCTTAGTGCCAGGATGCGGTCGATGGTAGACTTTTTAGGTGTAAAACCAGACTGTTCCGGTGGCTGGTAGGTGAGCAAGTGATCACGTATCCTGTTGAGGATGACCCTAGCAAGGGCCTTACCCGGCACCGAGAGCAGTGTTATCCCCATGTAGTTGCCGCAATCCAGACGATCACCCTTCCATTTCCAGATAGGGTTGACAAGTCCCATCTTCCAGTCAGTTGGGATGATGCCAGTCTCCCAAATGGAAGCAAAGTTTGCTTGCAATGCCAGGAGGACAGCCTTACCACCAGCCTGAAGAAGTTCACCCCGGATACCACAGATCCCTGCAGCCTTTCTTCCCCTGGTTCACCACCTGTACAATCTCAGTGAGACTGGGTGGTTCACAGCTAATTGGAGGATCAGCCTCAAGAACCGTGGAACTAGAGATATCCAACATCCTAGCTGGAGGATCAGCTTTGAACAACTAATCAAAGTAGCCAGCCCAGCGGGTCACAACTGCAGTGTCATCCATAAGGACCGTTCCATCAGCCAAAGCAAACAAGAAAACATGCAGTGCCTCTAACAATTTGTATATTGTACATATTGTAACAACAAGCTGCCAAGGTGTGACAAGCAAATAACGACTTTATTTCTACTGATAAGTGTGTATGTTTTTCTCTTATCTGTTGTCTAATACTTTTCTCAATTTATGTGTGATTCATGCAATCACATAGTATTTTCCATTGAGAATTTGTAATGTCTACCTTGACCTTTAGCTCTTGAATTGAATTCCATGGCAGCATATTTGTGGGTTATTGGTTTTGCATTATATGACTGCTTAGGCTATCTGTATTATTTGAATGAATGTTAGCATAGATCCTATGGTCTATACTTTTGCAAATTGACTGATTGGAATGCAGTTTAAGAATTTTGATGTTACACCATAGTTTACCAGTTTGTCTTTTCTGCCTCCAACCAGGAAGATCTAGACACAGAACGCAACCAGTGAACTCCTTCCTTGCTTTTTCCAGTTGCCAGTCTTTTTAAGTAGCACCTTAATTAAAATACAGTCAGTTTATTAATGAACTCTGTGATGACAACATAGCACTGTTTCCAAGCACTCTAACATATTTTTCGTACTTTTCCACTTGTCCGATGGCAATAAATTGGGTTACCACACTGGTACCTCATTTATTCATAATTTCTTTTTGTGTTATTTTTTGACAGTGATATTCCAGTGTGAGCTACTGTTTATCCAGGGAGACATGATGGTAAGCAATAAAAGGCAAGGCATCATTTCGTCACAGGCATCCTCATGTTCACACGGAAACTTACATATGTCAAATTCAAAGTCACCAATCAAGAGAGCATCTTTGGAATATAGGAGGAAAACAAATTATACTTAAGGAAGCATAAATAGAAAATGGGGTGAAGATGCAAAATAAATAGATAACAACTAGGGTGAAAATGAATCCTAGACCAAAGGAGGTGTGAGCCAACAACACTAACCACTGCAGTACTATGACTACAATGAAAAAATAAAATGAAAACTCTCAAGAGAAGAATAAACCTCTGAGATTCTATGGAATGGATAAAAAAAACTTTACTGTACAAAATGATTTTTGACAGTGTTTTTTTCTTTCTTACCTTATAGTCTTTCTCAATCTCTTATCTAACTATTGAAGAATCAAGAAGATCCTCTTATCAGAAAAGTGTAAAATTCTCCTGATTACAGGAGAATATTGTGAGTCTTATTGAGACCAATTTAAAGTTAACACTCAAGAAGTATTTATTTTCATGTTTATTTTCCTCTCAGTCATGAATTCAACAACCCGGAAAAGCTCCTCCGACTCCTCTTCAGCAACTCCCCTTTTCATCTTCAGGACTCGTCACTCTAAAACACCTCTGACAACTGGACTAGCCACTAATGAATTAGGAGCTTCGTTATTAACACAGTTTCCTTTTTGTTAAATTTCCATCTTTAGTCAGTTCGCAATAACATATGATTTTCCCTCAGGAACCTATACTTTTTACATGTGTTTTCCATATTTTTCACAACAGTAATTGATAAAGGTAGTTACCTAAAAAGATGCAACCTTGAATTTTAATGCCTGAGGTGCTGGAGTGAAGTTTCAGGTCCTAAATCTTCTTTGTTTTATAGACAATTCATTGCAGTTTTTAATGACTTTATTTGAAGAAAACAACATTCTATACAATCATGTCAAATTTAACAAACCATAATTCAATCCCTGCCTGTCTAGAGAGGAGAGCTACAACATGAGCAAATCTTTAAAAACTACAAAACAAAAAGAATGTCCCTTTCCTCAATACTGTATAAACATTTCTTCTAAGATTTGATTAATTAGGTCTTGCCATATTTTAAAAAGTGTAGAACAGATCCTCTAAGTGAGTTAAATTTTTTCAAGTAGTATAGAACATCAGTTACCCACTGTCTTATAACTGGTGGGCTGAGATTGTTCCAATTGAGCAAGAAAAGTCTATGTGCTACTAGTATGGTAAAGACAGTTACAATCAATTTGTTCTTCTCCACTTTATGCCCATCTGGAAGTACACCAAACATGGTTGTTAATGAGTTGGGAGTGATTGTGACACTAAGGGTGTTTGATAGGCATTAAAAAAATTCCATCCAGAATCATGTTAATTTCGTACATGCCCTTCATATGTTGAATTTTGCACTGGATACATTTTGGGCAGTTTTAAATGAGATAAATGTGCTTGATAAAAGATTTTAAGTTGGATGATTGAATTGATGCTTTGAGCATAAGGAACTGGGGTGTCTTCTATGCATGGCTGCCTTTGACTCCTTTCCTGAGTTGTTAAGTGAAAGATTCTTTCCACAGCATAAGATAGGATGTTTGAAAGGAACAGACTTTAAAATATTTTTATATATTGTTGAGATGCTGTCTGAGTCTTGAAGACTGATTAGTATTTCCTCAAGAATATAAATGGGTGGGAGGAAAAATATGTAGGTTCCTTTTAGCGAAGTTTCTGATTTAAAAGTAATGGAAAAATTGTGTTGATGGGAATTTAAATTCGAATTGTAATTATTCATAAGATGTAAAGACATTACCTAGAGTATGTACAAATCTCTAAGTGTTTTAATGCCGAACTTTTCCAAACATTAAATACTTGATAGGTTTGGGAGGGTATAAAAAGGAGATTATCATGTAAAAGTACAACAGATAAAAGCTTCTCTGCCTTGAAGTGCATTCTGCATTGGTTCCATATTCTGAGTGATTGATGGACAATTGAAATACTAGTATATTGACGATAATTTGTATTTACTAGGGCAAAAAGTAGGGCAAATAAAGAAGTACAGCAAGATTTCATTTCTATTGTAGACCGTGGTTGTATATGTTCATCAATTTGTGTCAATGTTTAGGTCATTATAGTTTGTATATTTACTGCCAGATAATAAAACTGAAAGTTAGGTAGTGCCATGCCCCCATCTGTTTTATGTCATTGTAGAGTAGCCCTTTGGATGTGTGGGTGTTTTGAATTACAAATAAATTTGGTTATAATTGAATCTAATTTCTGAAAGAATGATTTAATAATGTAAATGGGGATGCTCTGAACTAGAAATAGAAGCTTGGTAAGGATGTTCATCTGGACAATATTGATTCTACCTGCTAATGTGAGATGGAGTGGTAGACCATCTGTTAACATCTTGTTTAATTTTTTCCATGTGAATAGCAAAATTTTGTTGAAAAGATCTTTAAACTTACTTGTAATGTTTAGCCCTAGGTATTTGAACTGATCTGTTAAAATAAATGGGAAGGTATTGATTCCAATATTGTGTGCTAGAGAGTTCACTGGAAAAAGCACTTTTATTCAAATTGATTTTTAGTCCAGGTATCTTTTGAAATTCTGCCAGTGCATTGAGGACTACTGGTATGGAAGTTTGTGGGTCTGGTTTATACAGTACCATATTATCTGCACATAGTGTTAATTTCTGTTCAGATCCTCTTCTGGTAATCTCCTTTATCTGTGATACATTTTGAAAAGTGAATGGCAGATGGTTTCCCATGGCTCAATGGCGATTGCAAAGAGCAATAGTGATAGAGGGCATTGTTCTTGTTGAGTACCACATTCCAGTTTGAAGTAGCTTGAAATAGTTTGTTAATACAAACAGAGGCTTCTTTTTGCCAAACCCAAATTTATGCAATGTGGTGTCAAATGCTTTTTCTGCATCCAAAGATAATAAGATCTCTGGTGTATTAAGGATTTTATGGATGATTATATTACATTAAACAAATGTCAAAGATTAGAAGCTAAATGTCTCCCTTTAATAAATCCAGTTTGGTTTTGTGATATTACGGAAGGAAGCACTTTCTCAGTACTTCTAGCTAGGACTTTGGAGAGTATCATAATATCATTATTCAGAAGTGAAACTGGTCTGTGTGATGCACATTGTAATAACTCCTTATTTTTCTTAGGAAAGAGAGTAATTCTTGGCGAAAAATTTGAGGTAAAATTTTGTTGTCTCTAGCTTCTATAAATGTTGCTAATAGTAGTGGAGCTAACTTATTTGAAAATTTTGAAAATCAGGGCCTGCTGCTTGCCACAGTGAAGTGAGTTTATAGCGTGTAGCAATTCTGAGAGTGTCAGAAGTTTACCCAGTATTCCTGCAGAGATCTCTGAGGATGCATTTCTCAATAAAAAATAATCAATTTGCTCAGAGATTAATTCTGTACAGTTCTCATCACCTAATGAAGGGCAGTTAAGAGGCCAGCTTTGAAATGTGTATGTGTAGGGCAATGCTTTCCAAACTCGGTCCTGGGGACCCACTGTGGCTGCAGGTGTGTGTTCCAACCAGATTCATAATCAGTGACAACACCTTATAACACATATCTCATTTAATTAGCTGGTATTTTTTTTCTCTTATTCTACATTCAGAAAAGCACAGCAGCATGATTTTTACTTTTATAAGACATTTAGAAATATTTGTACTTTTGCTATAGATTTAAATGCTTACCTCTCTTTTGTTGATTACATTATATTTGGCCGTTTCTCTGTGCAGTTTTCCCCATTCATTGCATCTTATTAATGACAATTAAAAACGAGCAGAGCAGACACCCAGGCAAAGAACACTGAGTAAGCAAGTCTGCAACTACTTTAGCATCAGACCCACTATAACTGCTTGGGATATACATATATATATATATATATATATATATATATATATATATATATATATATATATATATATATATATATATATATATATATATATACAGTGGAACCTCGAGATACGATCACCTCTGTATACGAGAAATTCAAGATACGAGGAAAGTATGATCGAAAAATTCAGATCTAAATACGAGCATTGGCTCGTGTAACGAGCCACGAGCCAGGCTGTGGGTATGCGTGACACGTTTCCCAATCCGCCTCGAATAAGATCAATAAGATGCTGCAGATGTTCTATCAGACGGTTGTGGCGAGCGCCCTCTTCTACGCGGTGGTGAGCTGGGGAGGCAGCATTAAGAAGGAAGACGCCTCACGCCTGGACAAACTGGTGAGGAAGGCAGGCTCTATTGTTGGCATGGAGCTGGACAGTTTAACATCTGAGGCAGAGTGACAGGCACTCAGCAGGCTCCTCTCAATTATGGAGAATCCACTGCATCCACTAAATAGTATCATCTCCAGACAGAACAGTAGCTTCAGTGACAGACTGCTGTCACTGTCCTGCTCCACTGACAGATTGAGGAGATCGTTCCTTCCCCAAACTATGTGACTCTTCAACTCCACGGGGGTGGGTTTAAACGTTAACATTTAACATTATACAAAGTTATTGTCTATCTATCTATCTATCTATCTATCTATCTATCTATCTATCTATCTATCTATCTATCTATCTATCTATCTATCTATCTATCTATCTATCTATCTATCTCTGTGTGTGCCTCTGTTTCTCTCTGGTGCTGCCTGTGTGTGCGTGCGCGGCTCTCTCTCTCTCAGGCTGCCTGCGTGCCTCTGTCTCTCTCTGGCGCTGCCTGTGTGTGCGTGCGCGGCTCTCTCTCTCGGGCTGCCTGCGTGCCTCTGTCTCTCTCTGGCGCTGCCTGTGTGTGCATGCGCAGCTCTCTTTCTCTCGGGCTGCCTGCGTGCCTCTGTCTCTCTCTGGCGCTGGATTCACACAAGCTGACGCTGCCTGCCCACCAGCTCACTCAGTGTTCCTTGTTCTCCCCTAGCGTGAGGATCTACGCATTTGTGCGCTTGTGATTTCATTGTTTTTTTTGCATTTAACGTGAAAATAATTATTCCACGATGCCTCTTCCCACAGTAACCCGTTTCCTCTTCCCCACCTCCCCATCATCTCCCTCAAGCCAGCCAGGACTCTTCATAAAAATTAACTACAGTTATATTATTTACCAGTGTTATTTATTAAAGGTAGACTACAGTATATATTATTTATCAGTGTTATTTGTTAGGAAAATTGATTTTTATGTTAATATTTTTGGGGCGCGGAACGGATTAACTGGATTTCCATTATTTTCAATGGAGAAGTTTGTTCTAGATACGAGAAATTCGCTGTACGAGCTCAGTGCTGGAACGAATTAAACTCGTATCTCGAGGTTCCACTGTATATATATATATATATATATATATATATATATATATATTCACGGCATTCGAAGTCTGTGTCACAATCTGATAGTGTGGGTGGTTACCTACCAGGTAACGCTTTGTGGTTGGCCAGCAATCTGCTAACATCCGCCACGGTGCCCTCAGTTTGTGAAGAGCAGATCATAGAATGGTTGAAATAGTTTATATTAACAAACTTAGTTTTCTAATTTCTATATTGTTCCCAAAACACAGAACTTGGGAAATAACAGTTAATTATCTTACTTGCAACATTTGATAGTGGGCAATGAATTATTATCAATAAAGAAATAATCGATTCTTAACTAACTGTGTTATACTGGTGAGAAGATAGAATATGCTCTTGAGTTTGGATTTAAAAATCTCCATGGGTCTGATAAGTTATGATCCGTTACAAACTATGTGAATATTTTTGCAGTGTTAGATGTTATCGCCTCTGTAGTTGAAGACCTATCCATGTCTGGATTTAAAACACAAATAAAGTCTCCAGCCGTAATAATTTTATGAGTTTTCACATTAGGAATAGATAAAAATACATTCTGGATGAAATCGCTATCATCCACATTAGGCTCAGGTTGGGGAGCATCCACTGGTACAAGCATTGCTGCACCCACCACACAATAAAGTAGCTCATGTTCCTGGTTCATTCCCATTCTCCGGAAATGACCATCTGTCTGCCACAGCCAGATGTTACTTGGGTGTCCCCTTGGCCTGGTCCAGCCACTCGGGTCCTCAACAATGACAATCTTGTAAGCCAGATTACCCTCAAAGAATCGTGCCACATTGCCATAGTGCCATAACTGATGCTCCCTGACAATGCAGGTAATATGACTCATTTGGGCCTCCATGAGCAACCGTTCATTTGACACAAAGTCAAACCAGCAGTACCCAAGGATTTTCCAAAGAGACACAGTATCGAAGGTGTCCAGTCTTTGTCTATGTTGGATAGCATCCATGTCTTACAACCATATAGCAAGATAGGAAACACCAGGGGCCTCATGTATAAAGAGTTTGTACGCACAAAAATGTTGCGTACGCCCGTTTCCACGCTCACATCGCGATGTATAAAAACGAAACTTGCCGTAAAGCCACGCACATTTTCACGCCAGCTCAATCCCTGCCATACGCAAGTTTGCCACTCGGTTTTGCAAACTGGCGGCACCCAGCATCAAAGCAGTGCTATTGTTCCAGTGTGGTTTCCCTTTCTATTTTAGATCCACATCCCTGACACGGCTTTATCAAATACACTGAAATTAACTGCATATCATTTATTAGTTTAAGGCATCTGATTGTAATTAACCTGTAACAATATAATGGTCCACGGAATGCCCAAACTATTTCAAATACCATAGCTGCTTTAGCGTTGTTACTCTTGCTGCACCACTCGGAGTATTTATTCCACTGTATCTGAGTGTGGAATCACAGCTCAACAGCAGCTGATCGGAAGGATGAATTATCGGTATACAGTATCAAGCACACGCTGCCTCAGCCATGTGCTTCAGAGCCTTTCCTGTAGAGACCTCGCGGTTCAGAAACTGTTTAATCCCAAGAACTGTAAACACACTCAATCAGTCCATCAAGAACTCCTGGTAGAACTGTTTGTACTTATAAGTACAATTACCTCACTGTAAATTTGTGATACAATTATAGTATTGCACAACCTGAGCCACTTTATAAAGCGCTTATTTACAGTACATATGATGACGACTGGCTTCTAATTCGACCTAGATTTCCAAGCACTTCTTCTTGGAGCTCTTCATATCATTTTTAAGATGAAATGCAGCAAAGTATGTTTATTACATTATACAGATAAAATTTTAACATCATTTAAATAATCTGTTTTGTTAATAATTAAACATGTGAGGACACGGTGGACAGCGCTACACAGACTCCTTACACAATCTCTCTAGAGCCCTGATCAGAGCCTCCATTGACTTCGTGAAGATCACAGCATTATCGGCAAAGTCAAGATCAGTGAATCTTTCTTCACCAACAGAAGCCCCACAGCCACTGGACCCCAAAACCCTGCCCAACACCCAATCCATGCAAAAACTGAACAGGGTAGGAGCATGAACACACCCCTGATGAACCCCAGAATCAAATGTGAAAAACATAGGGGTTCTGCCTCCACTCTGCTGGAGTGAAAGTTTTGGAGAATGAAGTCTTTTTGCAACTGAAACTGGTTCTTACTTATTAAGTGAATCTCCTGTAAAAATATTATCTTGGCTTTTAGACCTGTTAGGTGAGAAAATACTTTTTTTCTCTTTAGATTGTGTTTGAGACTTTTGACATCCCACCTCACAAAGTTCACTGTTTGGTAAGACAGACATTGCTTCTGAACTTTTGAGGACATTTTGTAAACTTAAGTAAAAGTAGTATGTTGTTTCATACAATAGCTCTAACTTTGATTTCATATTGTTCCCAAGTATTGTGGCTACGGGGTATATTATCATGTTGGCACTTATAGTTGTTAGGGTAGAAAAGATAAATAAAAACTAACTTGCTCTCAGACAGCAAGCCCCCAATTTGGCTTCACAAGTGAGGCTGGACCACACTTCGCAAAGTTCCAGTCCTCTGACATGCAGAGAGACAGAGCATGTCTGAAACAAATCAAACCCCTGGCAGTGGTGTAGTAAAGATTAAAATTGAGATACCTTATGATAGTATAGTCCAGATGAAACAAACCTAGGTATGATGTTATGTAGTTCCCCTTTGGTGGAAAAAAAGTCTAATAACACTGTAACTAGTTACTTAGTGGCTACCAAAAAATGCATATATTTAATAGTGAAATTTTTAATAGTGAAATATTGCAATTGAAAAAAAGAAAAGGAAAACAAAATAAAAAAGGCAAATGTCATATTACTGCAGTGGGATGGTGCCCTGCCTGGGGTTTGTTTCCTGCCTTGCGCCCTGTGTTGGCTGGGATTGGCTCCAGCAGACCCCCGTGACCCTGTAGTTAGGATATAGCGGGTTGGATAATGGATGGATGGAAATGTCATATTACAATTAGACTAAGTGGCAAGCAGAATCTTCTTTGCATTACCAGGACACGATGATCATGATATAGGGATCAGCCTTTTTAGCTCTTTTTCTGCTTTGTTAGGAGAACTGAAGATGTAGAATTGATCATCAAAAATCACCTTCAACATAGCAGGAAACAAGATTCTATATCTGATTTCGGCTTTGCACAAGCATTATTTAATGCTACATAATGTGGCTCGTTTAGCAGTTGTTGAAGAATAGAAATCTGGGAAATACAAATGCAGTTATTTTCACATATAACTTCCTTCTATCTGAGAATCAATATCAAATTTTCTTTAACCCATAGTTTCTCAAAACAGACAATCAGAATTCTTGGTTTTGAGGCATTTGATCCACATACAGTATGTAGTAAAATGCTGAGATCTTGGTGTCAAATTTGGAATCCTTTTCAATTATTTTAGCGAATAGTTATGAATTTCACTGTGTATGGACTTTCACGGTTTTCTGGCAGACCTTTGATTCTGAATTTGTTCCTTCTATGTCTATCTTCAATCTGAGCTAGATAATCAGATTCTACAGCCGTTGCTTTTTTATCAGAGGCAGATGTCAATTGTTCAATTTATTCAATACAATTTGTAAAAGATTGCTTAAAGCTGAACACCAAGTACTCTAATTTTATTCTCAAACTTGCTCATACTTTTCTAAAATTTATCAGTTCTTGCTAGAATGTCTTTAAAGCTTACAGCAAAGTTAATACTTAAATGTATCTCCTAATCAATTATATGCTGAAGCAGCTTGTCGTTTCTCTTCTGTAAATCCTTCTTTATATTCTTTAAGTGCTTCTTTAAGCCACTATATCGTTAATGTCTCTTTCATTTATATTCCCCCTGAAGTGTGGTAACTTTTACCTTCAGCTCAGATAGTTAGTTTACATGTTTTCTGCGTGGAGGTGGACTTGCGTGTCTAGTTGGAGTTGATGCTGTTGACTCACTGGCGTTATTAGTAGTAGCTAACAGTGGGGACAGAGAGGCCATGCTCAGTTCTGATAATCCACCAGAGATCGGCAAATTTTCTTGCCCACCTCACTTATAGATTTACTCTCACTTTCCTCTTGACAGTGAGATCCTAGCTATGTTGCAGCATGAGATCTTGGCAGAATCTGACAGACCGTATTGTGAACTTCAGAATGTTTTAGACTTTGATGAAGCTTTAGCTAGCTTTTACATTCCGTTCTGGACAAATTGGTGTGCTGCTCATACTTCTAATATACTTGTATTTACTTGTAATTAAACTTCTCTTGGGTTGACTAAATACAGGATTCTTTGGAATGATAGTAAGAAAAATGTAAAATAACACTCCTGCTAGCAGAGCTGTGTCCTAGACGTCCATCTCTCACAATGGACAAGACCAACTCCTCATTGCAGTTTGACAGATCCTGGGATGCAAGCTCTTCATGTGTCCCTAGAAATTCATATTGAAATGCACAATTTGGAGATGTTGGCAGGAAAAAATGAACAAAATATAATATAAACCATAAGGCAAATTTATAGGGTATTATAAAAACTTGTTTCAAGACATAAAAAAGATAATTAAAATCTCCAATCCTACTTTCTGAACACATACTTGTGACATAACACTTTGTCAGGTTTATTTTAAAATTAAATAGAGAGCAAAGCTGGTCTGAATTGGTTAAAGGAAAATTTGAAGAAATGTGTGTTTATTGTCATAGCCTCATTAGTATTAGACCCAAGCATTACTCGGGTTGCGAAAACCGTACTAAAAGTGTTAGACCCGAGTGTCACTCGGGCAACTATATAGATGCATCTTGCATAATCGTTAGAACTGAGAATCACTTGGGCTGTGAAAGTGCCATCAGTGCTGCCATTCTTAGGAGAAATTATGTCTGAGTGCAGGTTTTCACTAATTATAAAATACCTGCATTTTACTAACACTGAAGACTTTGATGAGAACACCCATCCAGCACCCAAACTGAAGACAATTTGGAAGATATACCAGGCCATTGTAGAAAAATTTCAGAGCATTTACATTCCGGACAGTGATGTCAGCATTGATGAAAGTATCATAGCTTATAAGGGCAGACTGTTATAGATACAGTATATTACATCAAAAAGAGCAAGATTTGGCATAAAGTTTTACCAGCTTTTTGAATCAAAAAGGGGGTACATTTGGAATTTGGTTCTGTACACAGGGAAAGGGATAATGTTTGATCCGAAATACAATCATTACAGCGTTGCTACTTCATCGGTGCTGACTCTGATAGATGCTCTGCTGCATCAAGGTTACTGTGTTAACCATGGACAATTTTTATACTTTGTCAGGGCTATATCACATCTTGCTGCAAAGAAAGAGCAGTGAGCCTCAACTGTCGTGGCATGCTTGAAGACTTTGGCAGAGCTAAATTACAGCAAGGTGTGCTAGTAGCTTGACAAAAAGGAAGCGTGCTTGCACTGAAATGGAAAGACAAGAAAGATGTTTGTCTTCTTAGCACTGTTCATAATACATCTACGGTCACTGTCCAGGCAAAAGGCAACAAACAAGCAGGTTACAAAGCCTTGTGCTGTGGTTGACTACAATAGCATGATGGGTGGCTTAGATTGTGTGGATCAAGAATTGACTTTCTGTCTTGTTATGTGGAGGCAGCAAAAGAAACACTACAAAAAGATATCTCATCGTGGAACAATGGAACAGTGCACTCAGCGCAATTATCTTATATAAACAAAAAGATTCAAAATTTACATGCCAGCTTGTAGAACAAATCATTGTTGATGCAGTACATCGCAGATCAATCCAGAGCGTCTTATTGGTACACATTGTATTGATTATATAACTTCAACAGAAAAAAAAAACAGAATCCAAATTGTTCCTGTGCTGTGTGCTGTTCAAAAACTGATAAATCGTTTTGGTCTCATCTGTTACGGGAGATGGACATCTGAAGTGGAACTCTTTTTTTATCATCTCGAGGTATCATGTATGTACTCAACCCAAGGAGGTGCAATTACAGTATATGCAAGCGTATATAAACATGAGTGACAGAAAAAGGGCTCTGAAAGAAACTCAAAAGACAGCTAAACCTTCATCAAAGCCTAGACAGGCATCATTTCCAAGCTCAGGATACAGCCTTTCAGAGACTGACCTGGAACAGATAGGCAAAAGCACAGATTTCAAGGGACTTGACACTGCTGTATCCTCTCCAGCTGAAAGCAAAAGTGGGAGCAAATGTGAAAGCGAGTAAGGCCAAGAGAACTCGTTGATTCGAGAAGATTCATTGAAACTGAAAATGGCCTTACCGTGCGTGTTGTCAACTACTCCCCGTGTGCTGGGAACATCAACTCCAACTGGGAATGCCACTTCACCTGCGGAGCATGGAGAAGACCAAAACGATCTGTCCAAACTGAAGGTAATGATTGCCACAATGGCCACTGCTTAAGACATAAAGGAGCTCAAGAATGGTTTAAAGAAAGATATAAAAAAAGAAATAAATGATATAAGGAAATAAATAAAAGACATACACAAGACAAACAAGAAGCTGCTTCAGGATATTAAAGACCAGGAAAAACGTTTAAATAATCGCTTTGAGGCAACCTTAAAAGGTATGTTAGAAAAAATTGAGGAAAAAGTACAGGAAAATGCATCTAAGTTTGAGAATAAATTTAGAGCATTTGGCGCTCCGTTTGAAGACATTAAGCAAATGTTCAAGACTCGATTGAAACAGTTGAACAACTGGCATCTACCGCTGACGGAAAGTACTAACTGCATTGGAAGATGGAAGCAGAAGGAATGATATTAGAATCGAAGGTCTCTCTGAGAATCGTGAATGTCCAAACCCACTGAAATCTGTAGATAAACTATGCTCTAAAATAATCAGAGATAACTTCAAATCAGACACCTAGTTAGCAGCAGCTTACTGCATACGTGGATTGAATTCCTCAAAACCTAGGATTCTCATCGTGCGCTTTGAAAAATTACAATTTAAATTACCACATTCGTATTTTCCCTACTTTCTCACCCTCAATAGCTGCTAAATGTGCTGCATTTTACAACATTAACACTAGGATTACCAGAGCCTACGAAAAAACTCGTAGATCCGGCCCACCTTAAATCACTTCTTAAAACCGTTCTCACCTCTCTGCCAGCATCTTTTGTCATCTAAATGTACTGATAAAGACAAGCTGCCTGCAGCCGGCTATTCCATCCCCCCAACGACTTAGAACGTAAACGAGCTTTTCCCAGCTCATGCCTTGATTGATTATCTGGGAGTGAAGTGGAGTTTTAGAGTAGAAATAATAGATTGTTATTTGGAACACACACATTTCATATGTGTTGCATTTCTACAGTAATCTGTGTAAACACATTGTTAAAACAGAAACGTTTTATATATTCTAGTAGCAAATGACAAAATGTAGGCATAAACTATATAATGTATGAAGCCTGAAGTCCAAATATCAAAGAAACACTTTCACAAAAGGTACAAAAAAAAAGCCACCGCCAAAAAAAAGCCGCCTTAGTGTGCAACATTGACACACATTAGCTATCACTGCTTCCGTGGCGCAACAGTATCAGTCGCTGACTGGGAATCAGAAGGTCATGAGTTTGATCCTGCATAACTCCCTTTTGAGAAGTGTTCTTATTTTCACTATTTTAGAATAAAAAGATACATTTGATTTCAGTCTGTAACAGCCGGTGTAATCTATACATATTAATAAAAGGCAAAGCCCTCACTGACTCACTGACTGACTGACTGACTGACTGACTGACTGACTCATCACTAATTCTCGAACTTCCCGTGTAGGTGGAAGGCTGAAATTTGGCAGGCTCATTCCTTACAGCTTACTTACAAAAGTTAGGCAGGTTTCATTTCGAAATTCTACGCGTAATGGTCATAACTGGAACCTGTTTTTTGTCCATATACTGTAATGGAGGAGGCGGAGTCACGTATCGCGTCATCACGCCTCCTACGTAATCACGTGAACTAAAAACAAGGAAGAGATTTACAGCACGAGTCAAACCCGGGAACGAAGGCAAATGACGTTAATTTTTGAGTGTCTTTTAATACTGTGTAAGCATACATATTAACACATGTGCAATTAAACGTGTGCATTTACGGGGTGATTTCTCAGGCTTAAAAGTTCGCCTTTTACTAAAAAGGTAAATGGAAACTGTTTTCATTCTGAAGGGCACAAACCACGTTAGATTTCAGACGTTAAACGCGCAAAAATGTCGGTACACCAGATAAACAAGCGCAACATATTATCAGTTGTATTGTATGCTTACAATACATATAGAAATGTGTTATCGTTAACTAATATTATGGGATGGTGTTTTTCGACTCGCGCCTTGATTTAAATGATTGCATTTCTTGGTGCGTTTGCGTAGCTTATTGTCAATATCTTTACACCTCTTTTTAGGACTTAATTTAAAAAGCGAGTGCAGTGAGTGTGTACGCCTGATGAGCCAAGAATAAGGGGGAAAGACGTGTCGCGTACTCTTTGCATTATTTGACAGTAAACTATTTTCAATCATTCTATGATCTGCTTCTCACAACTGAAGGCACCGTGGCTGATGTTACCTCACTTGCTGGCCAACCATAAGCATTACCTGGTAGGTAACCAGCCACTCACTTCACTCCCTTACGGGAATCGAGCCTCGGACGTCAGCGCTACAGGCAAAGCCCCTAAAATTGTGCCACGGCGTGTGGTTCGTTTATTTGACAACATGTAGATCGGGGTAATTACATTCCGCGCCACGGCGTGTGGTTCGTTTATTTGACAACATGTAGATCGGGGTAATTACATTCACGGCATTCGTAGTCTGATTCACAATCTGATTGTATGGGTGGTTACCTACCAGGTAACGCTTATAGTTGGCCAGCAAGTCAGGTCGAAGTGATCACTCGAGTGAAGGCAGCTTCACAAAAAAAACAGATCCTTAACAAACTGTTATTGGTATATTTTCCCTCAATTTAAAAAGGTTTTCTTTTCTTCTTAATAAAAATTTAAAAGCGGTACTTCGCCGGTGCAAAGAGCGTGGATTTGACCGACTGACACATGCAGACGAGTGCAGGTACTGTACTTCGGAAAGAAAGCACCGTGTAAACCTAAAGTTTAAAGTAATTTCATAGACCTACAAAAGGTTGCCATTCATTTGAGGCAAGATTTCTTTTCTTCTGTACAACTATACGTTGCATTCTCAAGAGCGTGCTTGCACGGCTTCGGATATAGATACATATATATATGTATGTATTTCTATATATAAATATGTAAGCTTATAAGTACTGCCTTACTTCTCTTTAAGAAAGGAAGATGTAATGATACTTGATTTAAACGATTCCATGTCTTCCTGGGTTTGCTTAGCTTATTCTCAATATCTTTACACCTTTTTTTAAGACTTATTGACTGAAACGGGCTTTCACGAAAAAAGTTAGGGCTTTGCTACAGGATACACCCTACACAAGTTAAGCAAGTAAAAATAAAATATATATTTCTGTTTTATTTAAACCTTTTAAGTTCGTATGCATAGCCCCATTAAGCTGTTTTATTTTTTTTCTTCTTTTAATATTTAATCTCCTTAAAGAAAAAGAACATATCCATTTTACTTTTTTTGTATCTCTTTAGTAATATTTTAGTGTAAAAGGATAACCAGTATTTAAACCTTTTATGTTACTTTATAAATTTATTTTACACAATGTTGAAAAATTAATAAGAAAGCTACATATTTTGGCAGCTGCTGCTTTAATTTTCAATGAAATGAAAAAAACCTCTCCAAGAGAAAATGTCAATGAAGAAGAAACAGTTTGCACTATCTAAAAATGAGAAACCCTCATTTATAAAAGTTTGCTGCAGATGACTTAACTGAAAATAAATGAATAGTTCCTATGTGTATAATACATATTTATCTATTTTACTTATGCCTTTATTCCAGCAACTTGCAACATCTGAGGTACAATTTGTTACATTACTTTTGTTTTTTGCAGCACAGGCAGGTGAAGTGACTTCCTCAGGGTCACACAGTGGTGTCAGTACCAGGATTTGAACTGACAAGCTCCGGGTTTACTGAAATATTACTGAAGAAAGAAAAAAAACGAAAACGGGCAAATAGGGCTATGCATACAGATGTTCATCCATCCATTATCCAACCCACTATATCCTAAATACAGGAGCCAATAAGTAGATATGTATATATACAGTATATATATATATATATATATATATATATATATATATAAATATATATGTGTGAATGTATGTATGTATATATGTATGTCTATATTTATATCTATATATATATATATATATAGATATGTCAATTTGTATATGTATATATATATGTATATGTGGATGTGTATATGTATATATATGTATATATAGATATGTGTATATGTAGATATGTATATATATGTATATATGTTTATGTATATATATGGTTACATAACCTCTTTAACACACTACTTCTCCGCTGCGAAGCGCGGGTATTTTACTATATGTAGATATCTGTATATGTAGATATGTATATATATGTATATATGTATATGTATATATATATATGTTTACATAACCTGTTTAACACACTACTTCGCCGCTGCGAACCGCGGGTATTTTGCTATATATATATATATATATATGACAGCAACACTCATAACAATGACAACACAATTACATATATATATATGTAGATATGTATATATATATATGTGTCAATCTATCTATGTATGTCTAGATAT